>NC_139617.1:17926581-18127408 GCF_964270895.1 Podarcis filfolensis
TGCTCTGTCTAGCATACTGCCTCAGAATTGTTCTGTTACAGCCGATAACCCCTGGTGGACCTATTCCTCATTAATTTATAAGACCCTTTATTAATTTTTTTAAAAGGATAAGCCTAGGAGCAAACCTTAGAAAATGAAATTGACAACAAAAATCAAGAGAGGTACAAGTAACTTCCAACATGCACACATTGAACTTGCGTGCATTCAGCTTCATGTGCTTGGCGAACAAATTTTGTAAAAATTTGAAAAAGGCAGGGTGCATCTGGGGAAAAAATGGCAATCCCACCCATCACTGTTCCCAATGTGCTGTGACTAAATGTGATTTTGGCTTTATGCTGTGACCGCAGAACGTAACCGTATAAGTTGAGAATTACCTGTACCACAGGAAAAGGTACTTTTGCCAGTCTATCCTACTAGTGCCAACACACACATTTTCCTCTGTTCCTCTCCTTTTGGTTTCTCCCTCCAGTGCCCCTTCCTTCACATTTCTTTCTCCAATGCCAACATCTTCCTCCCTGCCACCACCCCAAGCACAGCTGCCCCCAAAACAGCCCACTGAACTCACTCGCTCATTCTCTTCCTTGCTCAGTGGGAGCTGGATGGCTTTTTTGTTCTGGGCTTTCTTCAGCTGCTTCTGAATGGAACTCAGAGCTGGTGAGCTGGAAGCTGGTTGCAGCAGTTCTGAGAGGAGAACTTTTTCTCTCGCATCTGCAATGCACAACACATGGTAACACTGGATGATAGGCCAGATCTGGGTGCATCGTCTTGTCCAGTATCATCACTCTGATTAGCACCAGCTCTTCAGGGTCTCAGACAGAGAGACCTTCCCCATCACCTGATTTGTGACCATTTAACCTGGAGATACCAAACCTTTCTTCTGCATGCAAAGCATATGTTCTATAGCAAGTGTGGGGAACCTCTGGCACCTTCAGATGTTGCTGAACTACAACTCCCATCAGCCCCACAAGCATGGTCAATAGATAGGGATCATGGGAGTTGTTGTCCAGTAACATCTGGAAGGCCAAACTTGTTCTATAGCCATGCATCTCAGTTCTCTAGATATTGAGAAATGGTAGATGGATCTGGCCACATGCTCCCTCCTAGTTATGCCCCAGGGGTAACAGAGGATCCATCTGTGCCAGTGATTGCTACGCTCCAAGAGCTCTCACCTCCACCACAAATATCAAATTCTGATATCTGTCTGCTCGCCTCAGTGCGTTCAACTGCCCTCCGTCTGCAAAAAAAAGGAAAGGACATTGACCTAGTTAGGAATGGAAAATCAAGCTATTTAGATCGCTCATTCTTTGTCTCCATCACCAGGGCCATGAAACAGTCTCCCTTCCTTCTTACCGCTTCGCTCCAGCCAAGGCAGTGAGTGAATCCACAAGCTGGTGGTGCTTCTTTGTTGCTTCTTCATTGTCCGCCTGGGGAACAAAAGGTTACCAATGAATAAGGGCCAAGGACCATCTCACCGAGGGCTGAACCCAGACTCATCCTTGCAACACTATGAATAATAACTTCAAAGGGTACCACTGAGCATACCTAGCCTCTAGCATGACAGTGCTAACCTGTGAGGAGATGCAGCTGCCAGCTAATCAGACTGACCTGCTCACTGGACTTACTGCCTTACAGCCAGGGCTTTTTTCCCCAGTTGGAACTTGCCGGAACTAAGTTCCTGCATCTCTCAGGTGGGTGCTATTGCCGTTACAAGGGAGGAGTTCAAGGTGAGTTCCAGCACTTCTTTTAATAGAAAAACGCACTGCTTATAGCTTTGGAGAGTGGCCGTAAGGAAAAACACAAAAAAGAAAGGACAAGGGGAGACACAGATGTCGGGATCAAAACTCAGGATTAGGAGTAGAATTTTCAAAAGCCATTTAAGCCTTTGCAAGGAGGCAACAATCCAGTTCTGCTATTTAATCTCGCAGAGCTTTAATATATTTATTCCTTGTTGCATAAGCGTAGCCAGAATTTTTGCGGGGGGGGGGTGAGTCAGGACATGGTTGGGGAGCAGGACTTTTGTTTTGGGGGGGCAGAACCGACATGACTGTCCCCCCTTCCCCCTTGGCTACGCCTGTGGCATGCTGTCCTGGGCATCTTTCACGGGGCAAAGAAATCCTTAAAGCCAACTGCATTAAAGCGGCTCAACAAGAATACCGCAGCACCCGGAGAAGGCAACAAAGGTATCCCCCCCCCAGCTTACAGAGCACTTCCCCCACGCGCGGATGGCTCTAAACCACCCCCTCCCCCACACATGGGATCACACAGAGTACAGTGGTACCTCGGGTTAAGTACTTAATTCGTTCCGGAGGTCCGTTCTTAACCTGAAACTGTTCTTAACCTGAAGCACCACTTTAGCTAATGGGGCCTCCTGCTGCTGCCACGCCGCCGGAGCCCGATTCCTGTTCTCATCCTGTAGCAAAGTTCTTAACCTGAAGCACTATTTCTGGGTTAGCGGAGTCTGTAACCTGAAGCGTCTATGACCTGAAGCGTATGTAACCTGAGGTACCACTGTACAGCTTTGGAAATAAATACGGTTGGGCTTGGAAGTTCACCTCCTTCTCCTCATCGTCCTCACTCATGACCAGCCCGTTCCTCAAGGGATGTTCCTCTTCTGCGACCGCCATGGGGGGAGCTCAGACACCCCAATACTCCCCTTCCCTTTTTCTTCAGTCCACGAAGGGAGGCTGAGAAAGGGAGGTTGAGCACGTGGATGGTCAAGCCCCGGCAGGGAGCAAATAGCACCCTGCGCGCCGTAAAGCACGGCAGCACTTCCGGCTGTGAACCTAAATTTTTGCGGTACTTCCCCTCTCCCCCCCCCCCCCCACTGGTGAGGCCATAGGCTATTGCGCTGCTCTGGGAGGGTAAGGAAATGTCGCACGTGACCCGCCCTTATTTAAATATGCCAATTAATTATTTAAAATACATGCAAATACGTGCAACGACACCCGTACTTTGCAATCTAAAAGGGAAGTGAGCAAGAAGGGTACAAAGGCTTCTTCCCTGAGGCTACTGGCTATTTTAATAAGGGGGCGTGGCCAGCTCATGACCACGCCTCATTGGGAATCTGGACAAGACCACAGAAGGCGGGGCTTAGCAAGAGCCAATGATGTGCCCGAAACAGCAACCACGTGAATGCCCGCCTTTGATCCATTGACGCAAAAAAACTCTGGTCGGGTCCTGCCCTTCATCCCTGCCCGTCAGGCCGTTCCGCCCCCCTCGTGGCTTGGGGTTTTTTTTTGAATGACGTGCGGTTCGGCCAATGAAAATGCGAAAGCAGGGATAGCAGGCGGTTCTTGAGAACGAGATGCCCAATGGAAAGCCTAGTTCCTCTCCTCAGGAGGGTGAAAACCTCCCCCCCGTTTTTTACTACGATCCTGACGTAAACAACCTGCCGCCCCGCTGCCGATGAGCCGCTTTCTTGGTCTTAGGAAGCGGCCTCTGAGCCAAGCGCATCAGTGCTTGCCCCCCACTCAGGATCCTAATGGGTGAGGTGGGAGGGAGCGAGAAAAGGCCCCGCAACTTAGCCTCACCCTCTTCCCTTCACCACATTGTGAGTGAGCGATCCTCAGCTCAGCCAATCGAGCCATCCCCTCTGAGCTGGGAGGCGGTGCTGAAGCACAGCTCAACCAATAAGCAGCCGATCTGCCAGAGAAAAGGCCTCGGCGGCACGCAGCCCAGCCTCGGCCCCGACAGCGATGAGCGGCAGGTGAGCGGGCAGAAATACGCGAGCGAGCCGGTGAGAGGGAAGGGAGGAGGATCGGGGGAAATGGCAATGGGAAAAAAGATCTAGAGCCATGGGAGAGGAGAATAAAGCACCCCCATACCCGTTCCTGTAACGGGTGAGGTCGGGGCCCCGGGTGTTCCCTCAGGACAGCGCACTGTGCTCTCCGCCCCTCACACAAACGGCCTGTCCTTCTCCCAGTCGCGGCGGTGGGCGTGGTGTCCCCCTCCCCTCTTTCTTTTTGTTACGCGTGGGGCGTGGTCCGCGAGTGGGCCCCTTTCCCTGTCACCCGGACACGATCTTCCCTTGCTGTCATTCCGATCCGTGGAGCCAGCCGTGCACGGCAGGAGCGCGGCTTCTCTCTCTCCCCATTGCTGCCGCTGAACGTGGTGTGTGCGCGCGCGTGTTTTTGCGTTTATTGTGCGGCGGTTCTTTTCGCGCGCCGCCCGTGGGAGTTGGGAGAGACACGTGTCGGACTGTCGTCGGGATCCTTGCGGATGGTGCAAGGTCGCGGAGCGCCCAGCTGGAAACAATGGGCGGCAGCCGCGCGTGGGTCTAGGGAGCACGTTGCAGGAACCAGGTTGTAAAAGAAGGTGGTGTGTGTGTGTGTGTCTTATTCGGTTGTCTCTACTCGGCTTTTCCTCTTCCCCTTATTTAATTGTATAACTGCTATTGCCACTATTCAAGTATTAATAACCAGCCATGCTAATGGTGGTTGCTTTTGATGTGTTCGGGTTGGGAGTGGGCATGGGTGGGGTGGGACGAGAATAGAAATCACGCTCAGTTTTGTAATGCATGTTCTTATTATTGTTTTTTGTACGTTTAATTGTCTGTGCAGAACGACAGGCATTAAACGTGGAGACGGCAGAGAGCCGCTGAAGAAAGATGGACCTTGTAGTAATCGAAACCAAAATAAACAAAGCGGGAGTCTTGGGCGGGTGCTTTTTAATCCCAAAGAAAGAAAAGCAGATTCTCGAGTGTTTTCATGGGTAGGCGCGTCAGTACAATCGATAGCCCCCCTCCCCACCCCGCACATTCCCCTTCCCCAAACAGGCTCCTGCTGTCCCACGTGCTGAAAAACCAAGGAAAAGGAAGAATAGGCAAATATCACATCGACAAGAGCCTAAGCTTCACTTCTGTTTAGCTAAACTGGGTTATTTCTCCCTACTGCTCAGTCACTGTAGTGCAATGATTCTCACTCTTCATTAATCAACCTGCTTCTTGAAGGTGTGAAAGATTATTAAATACAAAGAACCTTGCTGCTTTCTTGTTGCTACTACAAAGGGTGGCTAGAAAATTCTAATGGGAACGAATATGTTCTAAGTTATTGAGCCTGCGTCCAGAATCCCAGACAATTAGAGGCCCATTTCATTTCTAGAACACCATGAAGAAACCTATATTGTATTGACCATATCCTTGTCGGATAGTTTAGAGAGCAACGGCTATGAGAGGATTTGTAAAGCCAAGGTGGAAAGCGAAAGTGGGGAATTTTTCTTCTTCATTGTTGTCTGTTCTTATTGCTGGGCAACAACAGAGAACCAAGAAATAGATGGGAAGGTGATTTTTAACAGCTGTTGGACAATACTCTGTAGAAACTGAGTGGGTTCAATCACTGGATTATTCTGGGGCAAAGCACCAGGGAGGTTTGTTTGTTTTTTTACATGCTGAACCATAAACTCTGGGCTGGATCCAGGAGCTGCCTGCTAGAGAGTTCTGTGGTCTGTGTGATGCAGGGTATGAAAATGGTTGATGATCATTTAGTGTGGAAATCCATGTGCCATTATGGATCATACTATAATGTAAAGGTAAAGGTACCCCTGACCGTTAGGTCCAGTCGCAGACGACTCTGGGGTTGTGGTGCTCATCTCACTCTATAGACCGAGGGAGCCAACATTTGTCTGCAGAAAAAGACAGCATGACTAAGCGGCTTCTGGTGAACCAGAGCAGCGGAAGGAAACGCCATTTACCTTCCTGCCAGAGCGGTACCTATTTATCTACTTGCACTTTTACGTGCTTTCAAACTGATGGTGGGCAGGAGCTGGGACCGAACAACGGGAGCTCGCCCCATTGTGGGGATTTGAGCCACTGACCTTCTGACCGGCAAGACTCTGCTCTTTGTGATCCAAACTGGCAAGTCATTGGGAGAAGAGCAAATCTATTGCAATTCTTGGGACCTATCTGGCATCCATCCTGGTTGAGGTATAGGGAAGGATTCTGAGGAACACACCCAGCCACAAGTGTGTGTGAGGTCTCTTTTATTGCAATTGTTGATGACCTGTAAAACATTGGGAGTGTGTACGCCTTCCTCATACTAGAGATATGGCACAAGCCATATTCTGTGCTTCCTGTTGGATAAGATAGGCACTTAATGTCATTTAAAAGAGTGCTTTTCAGTGAATGACTTAAGCTTGGGAGTAGGATGTGAGTGTACCAGGAAGGAAATGCTTCCAGCAATGATATTTCAGACACTTTTTTAAATCCAGGTATCACGAGACAACCATGCTAACTAATTTCCTTGTCTTCTACCTCTACAGGGGCTGAGGCTGGATCTCTGAGAATGGTGTGTGAATCCCAGTGGCTAGTGTGGAGATCGACTGTTGCTCAGTTGTCCTGCCTTCTGTGAAGGTGCAGCCATGTCTGTGATGATAGCAAGGAAGAAAGTGATACGGAAATGGGAGAAGCTGCCAGGAAGAAACACATTCTGTTGTGATGGGCGCATCATGATGGCTCGACAGAAAGGCATCTTCTATCTGACCCTCTTCCTCATTGTGGGAACTTGTGCTCTCTTCTTTGCTTTTGAGTAAGTTCACAGTGGTTGAAACTTTTGTTTGTGTGGGTGTTTTCAAGGCTGTGGTTGG
The DNA here is from genome assembly GCF_964270895.1 of Podarcis filfolensis. Classification (NCBI taxonomy): domain Eukaryota; kingdom Metazoa; phylum Chordata; class Lepidosauria; order Squamata; family Lacertidae; genus Podarcis; species Podarcis filfolensis. Next base: position 17,933,161 of record NC_139617.1, read on the forward strand.
TTGGAATGGCTCTACTCTTTGAGTTGCTTTGACTGTTAGAAGAGTACATATTCATTGGAAATATTGAGCTGCTGCCTGCTATTGTAAGGGCAGAGTAGATTGGTAATCAGATGTCTTTATCCGTCTTGAGAAGTATTTGTGAAACTATGCTGATATTTTTAAAATCCTTTTTTGATTCATAATCTGACCCAGCCAACTCAAACTTGTGTGAATATATTGGAAATCATTTTGCCTTTGTCCCATGCAAGGGGATGAATAAGGGTGAGGCCCTTTAGATCCACAGGGCCTTCTTAGCCTCTATAAAGTACTGTACCACCTCTGAAAGGTGTTGTTTTTGGTTGAGGACAGAAGATATGAATATTGTATCTTAGTGATTTGCTGCTGCCATTGTGGATTTGATATGTGTGAGTTGCTTGTGAAAAGATAATCTGATTATGATGGCTTGTAAACTAGGAAGTGGCATTGCAGAAGATGTTACTTCAGTTTGTTTCTGCCAAATATGCTTACAGCGTCATTTGTGAGAACCATTGGCTTGCTAACTGAACAGCTCATCACTAGAGCTTATGAATCATTTGGTAACACAAAGGGTCTGAAGTTTATCTATTCAGATTGTTGAATGTCCAGGTTAATAAACTTATGGCTAGTCACTTACCCAGGACAAATGAGTGTGCTTTTTTGGAAGGAGCTTTCCAAATTAGCTATTGAAACCATGCTGCAATATAGTATGCATCAAGAGAGACATCTCTGAGTGTAGATTATGTGTTACTGTAAGTAAATTTGGAGCCAATATTTGTAGAAAAAAATAAATATAAGAAATAACCTTCTAAGAGTCCCATAGTTCACCTTGATTGCATTGTTGAGAGCTGAAAGTAGGATCATCTCTGGAAATACAGTGGCACCTTGGGTTAAGTATTTAATTCGTTCCGGAGGTCCGTTCTTAACATGAAACTGTTCTGAACTTGAAGCACCACTTTAGCTAATGGGGCCTCCTGCTGCCGCCACGCTGCCGGAGCTGGAGCATGATTTCTATTTTCATCCTGAAGCAAAGTTCTTAACCCGAGGTACTATTTCTGGGTTAGCGGAGTCTGTAACCTGAAGCATATCTAACCCGCGGTACCACTGTAGGTGCCGGTTTTTTAACTCTTAAGATGCAATTGTTTTGAATTCATGTGTCATTGCAAGAAATGATATAAAGAAGAAGTTATTGAGACTGGGAATTTTTTGTGAAGGCTTCTAAACTTTGATATTAACATTTTATGTAGCCAAGCATGAAGTCTGTCAACTAATTATATCAGTGCAGGTTGCTAGATTTAACTCTGCTCTCATCAAGAATCAGCTTAGAAGGCACCTCTTCGCACTAGCAAACTTGAATTCTGATTTGGAACCTAAACATAGTCATATTTGCTTTATTCTGAATGTCTCTTCTAAAATCATCATTATGATCTGATCCTATGTACATTTACTTGGAAATAATCCCCAGTAATTAATGAAAGATGGTACATTATACAGAAAGAGGTTAATATAGAATCACACAATCACTTAAGGGTTATGATCCTTTGATTTCTTAATCGATATATATGTCCAGATATATGTCCAGGTATGTCCATATCAAGATCCTGAAATCATAGATGCTGTCACAGGTTCAGCCTTCTTTCTTAGAGATTTTGCTACCTTACGTTTGTAATGAGCCCCTTAAGACACTGTGCATGTGACATTCTGGCAGATAATAGACTGATTGATCCAGTTTCTACCCAGCAGCTGTTGCGCAAAACTAGATTGTGTGTTGGCACTCACATCATTTCCAGCTCACCTTGCTGAGCACTCAAGCATTTGCTGATAAGATGAAGGGAGGGGTAGGTAGGACTAAGCTAGTATTTCTAATCCAGCTTGGAAGATTCAGGGCAGATAAAAGAAAGTACTTCTTCACGCACTTCTTTAAATCCTGCCTTTTCTCCAATAAACTTAAGGAATACATGGTTCTCTTCCAGCACCACTTTTATTTTCACAGTGCCACTGTTAAGTAGGTTAGGCTAAGACAGGGGTGAGGCCATCCAGATGCTGGATTCCTGTCAGTGCCAACAAGCATGGCCATTGTTTTAGGATGATGGGAATTGTAATGTTGTTGTAATGCAACAACGTCTGGAGGGCTGCAGGTTCCCTATTGCTGCAGTAAGAGATGGTAACTGGCTCAAGGTGATCTAGTGACCTTCATTGCCAAATGGTAATTCAAACCAGGGTCTCTCTTGATGTACATACACTACTGTAGCTGCTATACCTCACTGACTGGTGAGAAGCTGCCCTCTGATCCTGGGTTGGGAGTGATGATCATCACTACTGTCATGGTAGTGCCCAGCAAGTTATTGCCAAATTAGCAGCAGATTCTGATAAAACAGTGAACACCCAAGACTCCTTTGACTGTTGTGTGATTTGTCATCTTCTTGTTGAGTGCTCCTTGATGGGTCCATGTTTGGGTAAGGTAGATCCCTAATTGAGAACACTGAACATTTGTCAAGCCATTTAAGTGTTTTTGACAATAATTGACTATGGATGGGAAGAAGTTTTGGAGTAACCAGGTCCTGGCACTTTGTGCAGCTCTGTCTCACTATATTAATTTTATTATTTATACCCCACCCATCTAACTGGGTTTCCCCAGCCATTCTATTTTCCTGATGCACATTTGAAAGCAGATTGTGCAGGGATTTTTCTTTTCATCTGTAATGTTGGGGAGTGCTTTTAAAGGGAAAAGCAGAGTTTGAATCTTTGTACCACTCCAGTTCTCTTGTGTTTCTCTAAGGTCCTGGGCACCACCTCCTTACGCAAATACAGTAACAGAAATGAGAACAGGACATGGTGAAGGGTAAAATCAAGGACTGCTATGTACATTCATTGTGTACATACCCTGGAACTTATTGCTGATTCTGATGTATTGGTCTAACCTTAGGGGTCAGGTTAATTGGTTTATTGCGATTTGTTCCCCTTCTTGTGGTCAAAGTGAAACAAAATTTTTAAAAAAACACATTTCACTTTTGAAATGGCGTTGTGGAGTAAGTCTGGAATGTTCAGTGTTTGAACCTGTCTTATAGAGGAGGTCAAATCAGTGTCACAGATTCCTGAAAATCTTAATGTACTATTCATTTGACTATTACTTGAGTTACTCTTTGGGTAGAAGAGTGCCTATTTGCTGCTGTTTTAACTATAGCAATGTTGTGTTGCCTGCTGAAACTGAATTAGGAGCTTGTTCAAGCCATGGAAGAAATCTCAGGACACTTCTATCCATTTATCCTTGGATTAGAAACATAAGTTATACTGTGTCAGACCATTGGTCTGTTTAGCAGCTTCAAAGTACGGGTCAGAGTTCTTTGTAAGAAACTTGTAAAGGGTCCTGCATAGTGTTTTAAAGTCCTGGGATTGCTTGGCATTGTGTCATCAGGTGATTGACAGATTGGTGGCCCTACCCATTTGTCACATTGGGGCCATAGGAGGTAGGTGTGTGATGATCTGACCCACCAAACAGATCCAGTTTCTCACCCCTGATCTAGCTCAGTTTTGTCTACACTCTCTTGACAGCTGCTCTCTAGGGTTTTTGATGGGTATCTCCCTACCCTGTCTGCAGACACCTGGACTGAATCTGCGACCTTCTATCTGCAGAGCAGGTGCTGTCCTAGAGCTACAGTCCTTTGGTGAAAGTCAGCTTCTCAATTACTCTTTTTGGGGATGCATGTGTTCTCTCTAGTTACAAGAACTATCTAATGTAAGTTTTATTATATTCTGTTTGGCATGACCTCAGTTTGCTCTGTTATTGTTGTCATGTGGCAACTTGGCTTTTGTCCCAGCAAGGTGTAGTCATGTTTTGTATATGCACCATCTGCCCTTCTGTTTTTATTTGTAGAGTGCCTCCCAAAATGTGACTTCCAAACCTGATGCAGTGAATGAAACCTTTGAAAACGTGTCTTTTCTTGGGAAATACTTGCACAAGCAAAAGAGAAAGGGAAATAAACGGTCATTCAGTTTAATCTTAGCGTAGCCATGCTCACTTGAGCTTGGATAAACAGACCCCCATGTTCCTATGCTCTGGCCACTTCGCTTCACATCTGCCATTGATTACTTGCTGACACTGCTACACCTCTTAGCATTAGCACCTTAACCTGGGACTAGCAGCTTAAATCCCCCTGGCTGTGTATTGGTTCTGTAGTTTTCAAAGAACTACTGGCCTTTTAAAGCAAAGGGTTGTGAGAGACTGTGCTGAGAGAGTGTGCCACTGGTACAACCAGCGCATTTGGGATTTCTGCGTGGGAAAGAAGTGCAGACCCACTCCTGACTGTAAATGACCCAGCAGTTGTATATAACAGATAGGGAGAAGAAGCTGCATAGACAAGTGGAACAGGAGATGAATGATCATCCTCAACATTATTATTCTTCACAAGGCTGTGTCAGTGGGTGTGTGACTTGCTCTTTGCTGCCCAGTAGGCATTCATTTAAAGCTGGTATGCCATGTAGTCTGTTTTCAGTAATGTGTTTTGCTATTTTGCTAATGCGATGCGACTGTGTCAAGACACATTTGCTTCCTGGTACAATTTGATCATGACTATTTAAGCCTTGCTATTATGATAGTGATGTGGCAAAGGAGGCATGCCCAGGAGAGCCTCTTACATCCCCTTCTTTGCCCAACTCTGCACAACAGCTGTGCACTGTTATCAGTTGGGTCCTGCTCTCCGATAGTTGCTGCCACCCTCCTTTTTTGTCACCCACAGCCCCAGAAGCAAGGGGGAAAACTGAGCATGCACAAAATTAATTTCTAAAAAGGTTCTGAGCCAGTGTACTCTGCAGTCCTTGGTTCAACTTGCACACAACTTGCTGGGAAAATCAGGGCTAGCTTCCAATTGCCTTCTCCTACTCTGATATCAAGGCAGCTTTCTTGTTTCCCTGTCATACCCCCCTCCCAAACTTCCTAAAGCCCAGGAATTCTGGGACCAATACACCCTTCATTTCCCAGACAGTTACCTTCTAAGTTATTCAGAGTTTAAAGGCAGTCCACACTCCCTAAGACTCACCCAGATGGCACATGGAGATTTTAGAATCCTGAGATTGGCAATTGCACACACATCAGTGGCCAAATTGTGAAATTTTATTAGAAGTAATAGATAAAGGAGGAGCAAGTGGAAGGTAAAAACTGAATACAGAATAAACCATAGCACTGTGGCTCTAAAACTGGGCTAATCCTAATTCTCCCACTACAATATAATACTTCTAATATATTTAAGAGTGGGCTTCAAGGATGGTCAGCTTCCCAGTGGCATGGAAATCCCAATCTTCAACCCCCCCCCAAAGGCAGGCAGCTCAACTTTTTAAAGGCTCTTTCCCTCTCTTTTGACGGAATGACTTTTGACTCTTTCTAACCAATGGGGAGCCAGAGCTAGTTGGGCAGATAACTCAAGTCTCCTAGGTAGGCATCTTAATACCTTTTTGCATTTGAAGAGCATGTGAGGAAGTTATATGACAGCTTGACTTATGAATGGTGGGGCCAGGAGATTCTTCCTTCACAAGTGGGACTTGCTTGTTGCTTTTGCTAGTGCTGCCTCGCTGGTGTTTGGTTTTGTGGAGGAAAGCCCGGCAAGCTAAACATTATTTAATAGGGAAGAACCCTTATATGATATCCTGAGAGGGGAGGTGGGCTGGCAAGAGTTTCACGTGATGTGTATGTCTTCCTGATGAGTCATGACTCTGTCCAATTTCTTTCTAAAGTTATTCTACCTAGAGATCTGTCTGGTGAAATAGATCTGGATATATTAAGTGACTTGTGCACATGTAGAAAAACAGGACTTTAAATGTGAGTCTTGGAACAAGAAATGACAAAGAACAGGCTTTTTTTACTTGACACCAAGAACAGAGATTCTCTTTTAGGGTGATGCACAATGAACCTGCAGGTTTGGCTAGATCAGTTTCATAAATGATGGTATGCAAAATTCCTGTCAAAGTACCAAGCTTCTGTGTCATAGTTGTGCCTACAAATAAGGTTTTTTTTTAAAGTCTTTTGCTCGTATTTCCATGAATGATTAAAGTGCCCTTTGAATTTGAACATATTCCCTGCCTGCCACCAAACTTCTAGTGCTTTCAAATAAAAATTTCCATACTAAATATTTAATCTCTCTTTTTCCCCCCAGATTTTTTTATTGGTTTTCCAAATTTATAATGAACACACAAAGAAAACATTACAATAGACAAACAGACAAACATATATCTTAACTGTTAAAGACCCAATTTAAATAACATTGTTAAATGACTTCCTCAGATCTGCCCTGTGTTTCCATAGTACTCATTTTAGCAGTTTTCCAAAATCCACTTTCAAATAAAATTAACTTGTTCCATTAACATCTTTCTTTCTTATTAGTCTTATTAGTCCATAATGTTATACAATTCAATCTATTTTACTCCTAGGCCAATTTGTTACTTATAAGTAGTTCTACTTAAATTATGTTAGAATATCTAGCCAAATAGTCCTTGAACTTCTTCCATTCTTCTTGATGCTCCTCCTCCTTCTGATCGCGGATTCTTCCAGTCAGGTCAGCCAGCTCTAAAAAGTTCATCATCTTCATCTGCCATTCCTCCACTGTTGGTATTTCTTGTAGCTTCCAATTTTTGGCTAACAAAATTCTTGCTGCAGTTGTGGCATACGGCTAAATATTTAATCTCAGATATTGGAGGCATGTTTTCACTGAAAGGGTTGTGGCTGGCAATCCCACTTGCTAGTAATGTGAAGGTTGCTTGGAGTACAGAAGAGTGCATTGAAAAGTATTTCACTGTGGATGCTGATGAGCTTTCAGCATTGATTGATTGCGGGGTGGGAAAGTCACCACTTGGCTGGATTTGGGTGGTGGTTGCTGCTGCTCTTGCATCTGTTCCTTCTATTTTTGTGTTTACCTGTATTGGTTGGTTGGAATTTCTATTACTGTAAGCTGCCCGGGTGCCAGTTGGAAAGATTTTAAGTATGGTCTATATACTGAAAATTTCCTATTAAGGGATGGAGGGAAAGGCATGGGCTGTTTTTGTTACTTGGTAGCCACTATCAAATGGGGCTTCTGTTTGGCTTATGGGCGTATTGGACATTCAGCTAAAGATTCCTCTTTCTGGGGTTCTTCCCATATTCTCTCTAATGAGGGCGTGGAAGGAAATTCTGTCTGTCAGTTCCACTTGATTTGTTTTAATGGTGACACAAGTTTAGCTGGCTGATGCACGTGACCCCGCCCTTGTTCATATGGTGGTGTTTTTGTTTTGAAAGTTTAATTTTAGTTCGCTAAAGAGAGCATATCAGATGAGTAATGAAACAAGCCTTCTGAATGTTTGGAATGCCAAAAATATTTGTGAAGCAACATTAGAATGCTGGGAGAATGTAGTTGCTGGAGTGGATTTCTGGTGGCTGGTGGAAATTACTGATTTCTAAAGTACTAGACAGGGGGCCAAATAATAATATAATTCATTCTTCTTTCTTAAAGTGTGTTTAAAACTGACCCATTTTGGAGAAAGCAGCTGTGAGACCCCATTCCAGGTTGGTGGCCTATACCAGGGTACTCCTGAAAGGTAGGAGTTTTTGAACAGAAAACTGCTTCTGGTTCCTAATCTGGATTGGAGCCTCACATCTTTTCTTTCAAATAAAAGTGCTCATATTTAAGCACATACGTTTTATGAAGTGTAATTAATGTAACATGTATTTAGCCCTCAGATAAGCTGGTTTGAAAACAGTAAAGACTTGTCCCTGATACTAGTAAGATCATCTATTTTCTTCCAAATAAATACTCTAAAATGGCGCAAGAGGCACTGGAACATTTACAGTAGTTTTCCATTTCTGAAGGCTGTTAATTAGCCTCTTTGACCTTTCAAGTTGACTCCTATATCAATTATATTTCCTTCCCTCCCTTCTAACAATTGTTAAAACAGGTACTGTTGTAAACATCTCATTCTTAAAAGCAGAATTATTTGTGCAAAAGAAGTATGTGCACACTTCCATGATTAATTATTCTGACTTCCAAATTCAGAATTGAGGGGTCTTGTCATATCAGTGAGCTGTTAAACCAGAGGTGGAAACTTGGAAATGGTGTCGCAGCATTTCTTGTTAGATATTAATTCAATAGGAGAGTGTGTGTAAAAAGAGAAAACAAGGCGGGGGGAGAAGAGAAGGCTTCAGCAGTGCCAGAGAGTCAGCTGTTCTTCATGGGTTGTGCTCCATGCAGAGGTTGTTCCCTGCTGGCTCCAGCAGGGATGTGGAGGCTGCAGAGCTACTGTCAGCATCCCACTTCCTTCTTTTGCTGCAGGAAAGGGGTGGTCTCCCCCTCTCCTTTCTTTCTCTTGTTCTTGATCTTGCTAGATTTTCCTCCACAGTTTACCTACCTCCTTGTTGTCTTAGTGATAGCGTCCTTTTGGGCAGGAACATTGTTAAGATAGGCATAGGATAGACATGGTGGTGCTCTGCAGATCTCTGTTTCCTGTCCTTTTTTTTTTTTTTTAACTGTAAAAGGTCGGGATGGTGATGCAAAGGTGCATGTTGTAGCAACCATTCTGAAAGTAAGCTGGTGGTCCCAGTCCAATCAGCACTTGGGTGGGATACATCTTTTGCAGTCAGAACATCCCAGGCTCAGTCCTACCAGGTAGGCCTGGGAAAGACTTCCTGTCTGAAACCCTGGAGAGCTACTCAGATGCTAGGATGGAAAGTCCAGCCTGTATTATGGATGCAAATACATTGTACTTGAGGGCTGTTCAAAAACATTGTGCAAACAAGTGCTTTTGCCAGGGTCTTGCCTTTCAAAAGACTGCACTTTGATTTCAGTGCTTCCTGGGGCAGATAAATGCTTTCAAACATTAACTTTCAAACATAGGTATATGAGAAGGCCCCAAAAGTGTGCTGTGTAGACTTTGTTCGATTATCATACTTCACTAGCATTTGCTCAGCTTTTTCCTAGTTCTTCTCATCAACAAACAATGGAACTGGAAAGTGTATTTTTTTAAAAAAAATGGCAGAGTTAAAATCTTGTTTTGAAAAGAGGGGTTCTCAAAATAAAACAGAAATCTGTAGCAAATATCAGTTTCTACCCTCCAGCCAGGGGACTTGGGAAATCCATGGCATTTGCTTTAATCCTGATTCTATTGGTACAAGGTCTTTTTTTTCATGCCCCACTGCCTCTGAGCATCAAGGAGACATGAAGTCAAAGGGCAACATTTTAAAGCAATTATGTTGGGGTTTTTTTAGCCCCCCCCCAAAGCATAATTTGGCACACAACAGGCTTTGTGTCTGATTTCGGTTGCTATGGGCTTTTCTCTCATTGCAGGTGTCGCTATCTTGCTGTCCATCTGTCCCCAACTATCCCTGTTTTTGGAGCTGTCCTCTTCCTATTTGCGATGGCTACCCTCCTGCGCACAAGCTTCAGTGACCCAGGAGTGATTCCTCGAGCCTTGCCTGATGAGGCAGCTTTCATTGAAATGGAGATTGGTGAGTGGGTGGCATCTTCCTCAAGCTTTCCAAACATAGTTCTAGCCTGTTGGGTGGTGCCTTCTTCAAACCTTCCAAGCATAGTTTAACCACCTGAGTCTGCAGGTATGGAAAGAATTCCCCCACTGCTCCTGGATGATGAAGGGTATGAGAGGGTAGGGTCCTGCCCAGAGATATGGGCGCACACCACTTACCTTATGCTGCATACCAGGGTGCTGAATCCATGGGCTTAATCAGGCCTGCCAAGCTGTCCAAAGTGGCTTGTCAGCCCCCCTGTAAATGCACCTTTCCCTCCCTTTGTGCATTGCCTTTGCTATGCCGTCAGAGTGCTTTGGAAACAGGAAGTGCTCCTTCCTGTTTCCTGAGCACCTCTAAGCCATTAGCAAGAGCACAAGGGGAAGAATAAACACTGGCAATAAAGAAGTGCCTTTGCTTCCTCCCAGCCCAACCCTGTGATGGGGAACAAAATTATGAAGAAGACCACCGTCTCCAAAGAGCAGAGATTTGAGTTTTGTGGAGTGGTTTGTGCATTGTGTGTGAGAAAGATACCCTTATATCTGTCTAGTTGTCTGCCTAGGTGGGTGGTGATTATGCTGTGTGAGAGAGTGTAGACTGGTAGTGCCCACTTTCACTTTTACCCTGGCATACAGCTCTCAGAGGTTTGACTGAAAATGGTAGCCACCCCTGCCTTATTCAAACTGGTTTTCATTTGCAGAGGCAACCAATGGGACTGTGCCTCCAGGCCAGCGGCCACCCCCACGCATTAAGAACTTTCAGATCAATAACCAGATAGTGAAGCTGAAGTACTGCTACACATGCAAGATCTTCCGTCCACCACGTGCCTCGCACTGCAGCATCTGTGACAACTGTGTGGGTGAGTAGTGGGACTGTGATTGTGGTTGAAAAAAGAAGCTTAATAAAGGAGTTCTCCTGATAATCTGTGACAGAGGTCACAAGAAAACTGTTGTATATTTACTACAAATAAAGAAGCTCCCTGCTGTAAATGGCTGAATTCTGTGTCCTGGTTCTGTTAGTCACGGAAGGAACACTGAATTTCCATCTTTACGATATGTAAAATTTGACCAGGCATGGTCTCCACACCTTCAGTCCTCTGTTCAGCCATAAAGGCTAGGAACTTGATTTTGGTTTTGTTACATAAAAGCATTCTCAGTTTTTTTACATTCTCAGTTTTTGTTCTTGGTGCCTAGACAATCACCAGGCAGTCTGGGTGTGCTGTGATCTGGAACCTAACCAATAGCAAGGTTAGGTTACCTCTTCCTGAGAGTAGTACATCAGCAGTTGTGTTTAAGAGTTGTCACAGATTCAGAGGGAGGAGGCATTGCCCTACACCAATCCCCTCCCCCCGCCAAAAATAAATAAATCCATGTGGTAAAACTGCTTGTTCTATACCTGTGAAAGGTTAGAAAAGAAGTGTATTTTTTTTCAGGGATGTGGCCACTCTGGATATAATCACAAAAGCCTCCTTCCAAAAGGGCAGTTTTTACCATGTGGGTTCTAAAGCGAAAAGTTGCTCCTTGGCAGTTGCCCCACCCCCAAAATGGGTGTGTGAATCTGTCCATTAGCAACTTAGTACAGGAAATTGCAATGTATCTTTGACATGTTAGCGGAATTCAAATACATACATATTTATATATATATGTATGTACTGACTTCTTGCTGAGAGTTATACGGCTAGGGTGGAGAGGTACAGCTTTGGCTCTGCTGATGTGCTTGTCTGGCTCTTGCAGAGCGCTTTGATCATCATTGCCCCTGGGTGGGCAACTGCGTGGGAAAGAGGAACTATCGTTACTTCTACCTCTTCATCCTCTCCTTGTCTCTTCTCACAATCTACATCTTCTCCTTCAACATTGTCTACGTTGCCCTGAGTGAGTCCATGTTTTTGGCGGGGGGGCGGAGGAGGAGAAAAGGGGCTATGTTGCTGGTGATTGAAAGATCACTTGGGAAGGGGGTGGTTTTATTGGGAAACAATACCTGCTCTTCCTGGTTTGTTTGGCACCTGTAGACTAACTAACTTTTCTCCTTTCACATAGAATCCCTGAAGATTGGCTTTTTGAATACTCTGAAAGAAACCCCAGGGACATATCCTTTTTGCTTCCGCTGCAGCTGTCTCTAACCTGCCTGTTGCAGGAGGAGAATGAGAGAGACCATCTTGAATGGAGGGGCATCAGGGTGGGGTTGTCTGCAATGTGGGGGGAAGCTAAGCCATCTGTAGTTCAGTTCTTGTTCCCTAACTCAGCTGCTCACAGTCCTGGAGGTTTTGATCTGCTTCTTCACACTTTGGTCTGTCGTGGGTTTAACTGGCTTCCACACTTTTCTGGTAGCGCTGAACCAGACAACTAACGAAGATGTGAGTGTCAATACAAAGATACACCCCTTCCAGCAAGCAGCCTTCCAGCTGCATATGTGACTCCTCACACTCTTTTTAAGAAGGCTGCTAAATGCAAACATGGGTTGGGAATCCTGATGGGCAGGAGTGGTTGAATACCATCGGAACATGGTCCAAAACATATCTTGGATGGATTTGAACTAAATCGGATTCCTTCAAATAACATTGCAGAACCTTTCTTTTATTTTGTTTTTAAAATCTCTAGTTCTTTCTGAAATGTTTTAGAGGTGGTGGGAAGGTGCAGCTCTGGCTTCTCTACTTTGGGAGCCTCTCTTTCAGTCATAGCCTCCAGAGACTACCAAACTGGAATAAACTTTTTCAAGTGCAGATTAATAGGCAAGATAAAAGTTTTGCTGGACAACAGTTTGTCGAGTCTTTCAGTGACGTACCAGATTCTGGGACATGGGCATAGCCAGGATTTATGTTAGCGGGGGTGGGGGAGGCTGGGGGGGCAGAACTGAGTTATCTGTGATGCAATTGGTCAGTTAAGTATTTTTTTTATTTATATGATGAGCTCCACCACCCCACCCCTGGCTGCACCCATGTTCTGGGAGCAAATCTGCTCTGTAAATGAGGAAGGCTTCTATTAGGACCAAAGTAATTAAGAAAGCAGCAGGGACCATCCTCTTAGAGAAGCGTAAGGGGAGAGGGAGAATCAGGATAACAAGACAGGTGCTTTTTTGGTCGGGGGGTGGGGGGAGGTCTGTCATCATGCAGATGAGTGCTAATTTTGGTGTTTGGTCTTCCTTCCACCTTTTGCTGTTCTTTCAGATCAAAGGTTCCTGGACAGGGAAGAACCGTGTGCAGAATCCCTATAGCCATGGCAACATTATGAAGAACTGCTGTGAGGTCTTGTGTGGCCCTCTGCCTCCCAGGTAATGGTCTGATTTGGGCTTGGATATTACATTATGCCTCTGAGAATAGTGCTGGGCATAGTAGGGTATGGGGTGCTTGGACTGAAGGCGCTCATGTGCATCTAAGTGATGAGAGACTAATGGCAGCTTCTGGGAATTGGGTGGGATAATCTTCCTCCTTGACTACCAGCTCCATATTTTAATTCCTCCTGTTTCCATCTCCCAGTCTTGCTTCAGGTTGAGGTCACAAGGAGAGATGGACAGATCCATCTGTTTCCAGTCCATTTAATTTAATCTATTTTAAATATTGTTGACCCACCTTTCATCACAAGTGATCCCAGAGTGGGCTACAATAACTCAATTTAGAAGTAATATCCATCAGCGCAGTAATATAGAATAAGAGCAGAAAAAAACAAATAACTAAAACAACCAGTTAGAATGGCAGAAACATTTCTTTCTGCTAATCTGTAGAACTGATAGCAATTTATGCTCCTATTTGAGGCATATGGCTGAAGATACTTTTACAGACACGTGCACAAAAGCTGATCACGTTATAGTTTATTACATCTGGCATGGGGAACTTGTGGTCCTTCAGGCATTGTGGGATTATATCTGTCCTCTTTCCATGTCCCTCGGGTGTGGTGGCTGAGTCTGACGGAAGCTGGAGTTTTAACAACAGGGCCACAGGCTCATGTCAGTTCTGCAGGTGTTGATTTATACAACTGTTCCATTCACTTTCCATATGAATGTCATTAAAAAAAACATAATTGCATAGTACTTAGAATGTATTTCAACAGCATTTATTTAACAACTTATTTTATTTCTAAGTACACATTATTTTAAGGTGGGTTTTGGTACTTGGTGGTGGTTGTTTAGTTCAAGTACCATAAAATTCAAAGGAGTGCAAAACTGGACAGCTAATCATGTTCTGATATGTATATTAGTCTAAGAGGTGCAGTGTGTGTGTGTGTGTGAAATATCAAATTCCAGGGAAATGGATAAGGCAGCTTACATTGCTACTGCTTCATTGGGCTAGTTCCTTGCTACTCTTCCCAGTGGAGCAGGGAAAGCATTTCTCAAGCCTTCTGTGTTTGTTTGTCTAATCAAATAGTTCCATTTGAACTGCATATCTTTAAAACCCAGTGGTAGGTTGAGCTAGAATTAATGACAGGCAGAGCCACACCCTCAGTGGTTATCACAGAATCATAAAGTTGGAAGAGGGACTCCAAGGATCACCTAGTTCAACCCTCTTGCAATGCAGGAATCTCAGCTAAAGCATCCAAGACAGATAGCCCAGCCAACCTCTGCTTGAAAACCTCAAAGGAAGGAGAGCCCACAACCTTCTGAGGGAGACTGTTCCACTGTCAAACAGCTCTTATCATCAGAAAATTCTTCCTGATGTTGAGTCAGAATCTCCTTTCTTGTAACTTGAAGCCATTGGTTCAAGTACTACCCTCCAGAGGAGGAAAAAACAAGCTTTTGCTTCACCTTCTCTGTGACAGCCCTTTAGATACTTGCAGATGGCTCTCGTATCTCTTTTCCAGGCTAAACATACCCAGCTCCTTCAACTGTTCCTCAGTAGGCTTGGTTTTCAGACCCTTGGTCATTTTGGTTGCCCTCCTCTGCACACATTCTAGCTTGTCAATATCTTAAACTGTTGCACCCAGAACAGGGTACAGTATTCCATGTATGGTCTGGCCAAGGCGGAATAACAAGGTACTATTACTTCCCTTGTCCTGGACACTACTTCTGTTGATGCAGCCTGTAATAGCATTCATTTTTTTTGCTGCTGTATCACAATGTTGGCCCATGTTAAGCTTGTGGCGCACTAAGACCCCCAATATCCTTTTCACATGTACTGCTTGTAAGCCAGGTGTCCCCCATCTTATATTTGTGCAGCTGGTTCTTCTTGGTAGGTGAGGGCTTGCTGAGAGCAACTGAGGTTGGTGCAACAGTGACCCACTATTATTACTATTACTATTACTATTACTATTACTATTACTATTACTATTATTTATTTATACCCCACCCTTTCCCCTGAAAGGGACTCAAGGCAGCTTACAGAAAGAAATAAGAACAGCTAAAAACATAGGAGGAGGGGGAATAATAAAAAAACAAGCATAGACCTATTCACCCTAATGATCCAGACTCCACTCATTAAAACACAATAAAATGTTTTTAAAAGATCAAAAATGTATACTACTATTCTTGATTCACCCCACCGCATCCTTTCCTTGTAGCGTGCTGGATAGGCGAGGCATCTTGCAGCAGGAGAGTGCTGCCCTTGAAAGCAGTGCTGGACCCGAGCCCAACACTCAAGAAGAGGGGACCACAGAAAAACCCAGTGCCCAGGAAACCAGTGGTGACAGTGCCCTCCCAGAGGAGAGTGTGGTAAGTGTGGCAGATGCCAGCTTGCTTTGAATGTACTCTGCAATCTGGTGGCCAAGGACAGGGAATTTGATGGGGTTTTCTCGGGCAGGGTGTGTGTGGGTGTGATTTCTGCTATGCAGTCCTAAAAGAAACCTCCAGGAATTGCCAGTTTTCCTTCTGAAATAGATTTTTTTTTTTAATACTCTGCTGTGACTCACCCTTCATTCTCTTCTCCCTCTTTTTTTCCTTTCTCCTCTCCAGCTCCCTGTGCCAACAGGCAAGGTGCCACAGGAAACAGCGCAGCCCCCTTCTGCAGCAGAACCATCTGTTCCATCCCTGGATCACGAGCAGACAACGCACTAGCCTTCGAAGTGGACATGAACGCTGTTTTTGTTTGGCATACTCCTTGTGGAGAGGACCAGGGCAGGAAACAGCTTGGCAGGACAGTGGCCTTGCTGTTCCCTTTGGCTGTTTGTTCACCAGTGGTTGTGACCTGTGTCTACAAACTGATGAGTGCCAGCACTCCCCTTTCTAATGGATGCTGAGCACCCACTATGCTGCTGAGGGACCCT
This sequence comes from Podarcis filfolensis, assembly GCF_964270895.1. NCBI lineage: Eukaryota > Metazoa > Chordata > Lepidosauria > Squamata > Lacertidae > Podarcis > Podarcis filfolensis. The sequence continues at coordinate 17,948,842 of NC_139617.1, forward strand.
TCCCCCCTCAAAAGGCAATTGCTGCTTCCCAGGGCAGGCCCACTTCCCCTGTCTTTGGTCTCTTAACACTACTAAGTGAGTGCCTCTCTAGCCTGACATCGTTGAAGCGTGGAGCCAGCTGGGAAGAAGATGGAGCTGGTGGCACTTTTCTGTACTGTCTTTCTACCTGTGGTTGCAGTATTTTATGTTGGCTGAACTCAGCAGCCAGCAGAGCCAAGTTGATAATGGGAACATAAGACAACCAGGTTTCTACATAGCGCTCCTTCCCAAATGTTTCCTGCCGGACCGTGCCATATGGTACCTCTGAACCCCAAGTGGTCCTAAATCATCAAACAACCAGCCAAGGGAGCTCTAGCTTGTCCTTGCCCCCCAACTCCTTCTATTTGTCTAGATATTGAAACTCTGGTACATTTTTCTCTTTCCTCTTTTATCCCAGTTAGTATGTCTTCCTGGTCTTCTCTCAGTCCCTCCTCCCAACCATTCCAGTCTTCTGAGGTAGCATTGGTAAAAGCTGGCCCCTCCATTCTGCTAAGCTGCTCAGTCAGGGCTACTGAAGGGGCAGGGTGGACCACAAGGTGGTAAAGTGACTTGGGAGCAAAAGAGCCAGTGGCATTTGCTTGGAAAGGATACTACTATACAGGCATAGGAGGTGTGCCCCTGTTCCATTACTTCCTTGTGGCCCATAAACCACCTGGTGCTCTTCAGCTCAGTTGATCCAGTGTTGAGTGATGCTCTTTGTATTATCTGGCTAAATGGTAATTGCTCTGTCCAGACCTTCTTGTGCCTCCCAATCCCTCCTTGTTTATAAGTGGAGGGGAGTTGCCAAAAAAAGGGCTCTGAATGAGTGGTAGTATGTTTGGGGTGGGTGGGTGGAGTAGCCTTCAGTGCCATTTCAAGCAAGACTCATACAGCTTAACTGCACATCATCAGGATTCTTCACCATAGGATAATTTTGTGGCTGCTGGTCAGACTGTTGGTAGGAACATGCTTCTTTTTTAAAACTCTCTCTCCACATAAGAAGCCAACTACATTGGGGAGAAGACTAGCTGGAACCCTCGCTCCCTGAAAAACTAGCTTTCTTCCTGCACCATGCAATTCTAACGTAGTTCAGCTGTCACTGAGTAGACCATATCCAAAGTGCAATGAACAGCACCTCTGAGGTGGGAACAGAGCATTGCTTAGCCTATTCCTAAGATTTAGCTAACTGTTCAGGTCAGGGCAGCAGAGAAGCTTATCTTCCCCTCACCTCTTCCTGATGGTCTGCAGCTGTTAGAGGTTATATCTCAGTGTATTCCCACTTGGCTTAGGACAGTCACATCACCAGTTCTTCCCACTGTGTTTCCAAGTGGTGAAGCACTCTGGCCAAGTTTGTGCTCTCTTCATCTGCAGGGGTAGAATCAGTGTGTTACCAGATAAGGTTACCAGATGTCCCTGTTTCCCAGGGACAGTCCCTGGATTTACAAATCAGTCCCCATACAAAACTCATTGATGTTGAAAAGTGTCCCCAGATTCATTGGAAAAAACCTGGTAACCTTAGTTTAGCAAGTCCCCTGCAGTGACTGAGAGAAAGGTGGTTCTTCTAACGTGGTGGTGTGGTCCATGTAGCTTCCTTATTTCCCCCACTGGGCATGGTGGAAGCCAGGAATAGGCAGATGCACCTCCAACAATCATTGCTTGATGCCTTGCCAGTGCTGCCCTCCTTCCTTGAGGCAAAGGTAAAGGCTACTCCCGTATTTCCCCAATTACTGACCAAATCTCAAGTGTTGCAACCATATTGTTTGGATTATATTTTCTAATGTACTGTGTCAAATTGCTCCAGGGAGCAGGATGGTCCTGGCTGCCTTGAAGCTTTGGTGTGCTCCTCTGATCTCAATGAAGGTATTGGAATTTATCTGGTGTGTTATGTGTGTTGCCTTGGCACCAGTTTGCCTCCACTGCTAGTCTCCATTATTGGTGTTAGGCTTGTAGGTAGCCTGGTTCCCCTGCCTCTGTTTATGGTGCAGCATTTACTTTAAACTGAATCTTCTGTAGTAAAACAAGAGGCAGCCTGCCTTGTGAAGTGGTACTTTGCCAGGACACCACCCTTTTGATACAGAGAAGCCACACTGAACCAGGGGCCATAACTGTTGTCAAAGAGGGAAAACCTGGTGTGGTATACTTGACATCTCTTCCTGCCAGTCATTATCATGGAAGCCTGCTTGGAGAACTGCCTTCAAGTTTTCATAAGACGCAGCTTCTGTGTAGGCTGGCGTAGGGCAATTGGATGAGGGGCTGATGGAAACAAACAGGATGAACTGGCTGTCACAGTTGTGTGAGAGGGGCCAGTATGCCTCACTCCACAGCAGAGTGGAGGGTTTCTTTTTCTGGTGCTTGGGTAGAGGGTGGTGGTTTTAAACCCACTTTTCCAAAAAGGCTGTACCAGACCTGTGCTTTGGGGGGTAAATGTGCTTTATTGGGATCCTGTACAAAGAGGCTAAATCTTACCCCAAGAAACCCTGGTTCAATTTGCGAAACACAGCCCAACATCCCCAGCCAGTAAAGTGCAGACCTCCTAATCCAAATGGTGCTGCTTCTCAGAGGCAGCTCAGCTGGCCTGTGAATTACACCTACCTGATGTTGACCAGACACACAGGAAGCTTCCTTATATTTAGCCAGACCAATAGTCCATCGAGCTTTAGTCCACACTGCCAGCAGCATCCCAAGAGTTTCAGACGGGAAGCATCTCGTGGCCCTGCCTGGCTATGCCATGAATCAAACCTGGGACTGTCCTTGTATAAAACATGCATTCTGCCACTGAGTTATGGCCCTTCCCTGCTTTCTCTCTCTCGTTGCAGTACCACACGTCATTTTAAACAAGATAATTATGGGTATATTCAAAGCAAAAAAAAGTAGTAAATTGTCCATCTTCATTTCCTCCTCACATTAGAGCAAGCCACCCTGCTTTTTAGGTCGTTGTTCCTCCTGGGGAGCCTTTTTCCATTCCACAACACAAAGAAGGGGAAAGCAGTGGCTACATTCAGAGCATTAATCTCTGCATCTGCTGATCTTCTTCAGGGATACAGACCACAATTATTTAGTTCTACCTCCAGCCTTCAGTCATGACCCCTCTTGTGTCGGTTCTGTATTTTGCGTAAGGGGGGTTGGGGTGTCCTTTGAGCCAGAAGGTACCGAGCCTATGGGGAGAACAGTAACCATCCTCAGCTCAGCAGCATGTTCAATAGTTCTTAGTACCTATGGTGGGGGGACAGCTTGAGCCAACTGCATGCAAGAAGGCTAAACAACAAGCCTTTCTAAATGCAAAGACCTGTTCTTAAAATTTCTAGCCTGGGGAAAGGCAGAGTTTCTGGGACCTGACAGATTTATTGATTTATCCAGCCAATACTCCGGGTGTAGTAAGGCTGCAGCAATGCTCTTACTCTTTCTGAAGAGGGAGCTTTTGATTTTGCAGCTGTATCTTCTGTCTTGGAGGCAGGCGCATTTTGGATGACTGCTTACATTTGCCAAACCAACCCCAAGGACGAAGAAGGAAAAACCTTTTCTCAGCGTGAGCCAGCCAGAGAGAGATTTTGCAGCTCTTCCCCCAGCTTAGAGTCTTCTCGCCCGCTGTCCAGTGTCTCTGTCCCTTCAAAGCAGCCAGAATCACGGGGAATGTCTCCCTTTGGCTCTCCAGGGCCCCCCAAGCTTCCTCCTTCATCTTCAGCCTCACTGCTTGCTGGGGAGAGAGAAAGCAACTATTGTTACTGGAAAGCCCACCTGTAGGGAAATGGGAAGCTGTTGGACATGAGGCCAGATTATTTGGCCAGTGTTGTCTACCCTTGAATGCAGTAGCCTCCCATGATTTCAAGTAGAATGGGGTATCTTCTATTGTCTGCTACTTGACCCTTTTAACCGGAGATTGTAAGCTTTGAATCTAGGACCTTCTGCAGGCAAAGCAGGTGGTCTGCTAAAGAGTCTGTGAATGGGAAGGGAAAGAAACAAGCTTTTTAATAAAAGCACTTACTGTCATAATCAAGCAGGAGGTCCGCTGCTGTTAGCAGCTTGGCACGGTGTTGTGGGTCAGTTATATTCAGTTCATTCAGGTGGGTCTCTTGCAGCTCTTTGAAGTCCTCCAAGGTCTGGTAGCCATTCAGTAGCAATGTAGAAGCATACTCCTGATGAATGGGAAAGAGCATCAATGTGCTGGCTATGAGCAGCTAGCCAGGTTCAGTGACTGGGGGACTTCATGTGTAGACTCTGGTAGACTTACCTGACATTGGCCACAGCAGCATTCTGATCAGTGCTGGGCTGTGGTTGCTTCCATTTTAATTTCCCACAATGCCCCAGAAGTCCTGAGCATTGTGGGAAATTTATTGGTGGCTACCAGACCCAATCACCCACTGCTAAGGAAGCAAATTGTTTCTTCAAGTGGAGTCCAAAGCAAGGATCTAGCCCCTGACCCCAACAACTGCCCTAGGGTCCTACATGCTGATAAAAGATTTTGCTGAAGAAGTAAGTCTCATTGTAAACCCCCAAAGGGAGAAACAAGAGTAGAGGCTATAACAGTTCTGACAGAGGCCTCTGTGCAACAACATAAATAAGTGTTTTCTAGAGAGAGGGAGGATTTAAAAAGTGGGGAGTAGCAGCTTGGGGGAGAAATACACTACATCTGTGCAATAGATGCAATCAGAACAGATCTTCAGCAATGGAGCTCAAATGCTAGTTCTTGTGGAATTTTTGCCAATAAGTTTAGATCCTTCATTGCTGCACATTTGTACAAGCTGCAAGAGCTTTTATGCAGTGGCTATGATAGCTCTATATGGTTGAACTCAGGCTGCTAAAATTCAGGCTGGCCTATCATTCATTTACGGGGAATGAATTACGGCTGTATGTACATATGTGGACTATATGCTAGCCTGGGCTAGTTAATCGCATTTGTTCCTAGCCTCTCTGTACAGCAAAATGCCAGCAATGAGCTAGAGCTACATGCACCCTCCAAACATTCCTCAAAAACAACTCCACCAAGTCAAACCATTAGCCCATCCAATGTCTATCTAACTATAGTTTGCTAATTAGCCGTGAGGCCCAGAGTTTCAGACAGGTGTCATTTCTGAGCCATATTTGGAGATTCCAGAGACGGACCCCTAGATCTCCTCCATGCAAAATGTGTGCCCAGTCCCTGAACCACAAACCCAACCCCAAAAAGCCTTGCTGTTTTGCTCTGCTGGTAGGGCAACATCCTCACCTCAAGATTCATGCGTTCCAGCAGTTCATGCAAGGTCTTGGGTTTGGGCCTCTTGCTCCTGCTTCGCGAACTGCTCTTTGCAACTGGCGCGGGGTCATCTGGGATAATGTCCACATAGATGAACTTGAAGGAGCCCACTTTGTTGTTCAAAAGACCAGTCCAGGTACCTGCAGGTGCCTTTGCAATGATGTGGATGACATCTCCTTTCTACACCAAATGCAAAATCATTACATCTTTTAGCTGATATTACAGCACCACACAGCATGACTATTCAGTCCTACAGGAACACAGGTGCTGGTATCAGCCTGGTATCTCTCTACTTCCTCCCCACCCCCACCCCCGAACTGAGGATGTGGGGTTTCTGTGACCTTCAGGTATGGTTCAGTCAAGCTACTGCCTTCCAACAGAGGAGCCATCAGCCTAAATCTGTCTTATTTGAGATAGCTACCCTCTGAAAACTAGTCCCACTCTTCATGTTGATGGGGTGTTGCTAGCTGTACACAAGTAATAGTCACACATCTATTGCTGCACCCACTTTTTGCTTCTGGCCTTGCTCACCCCTGGTGTGCTGATCTTGGAAAGTTGCCTAAGGGAATGAGGCCCTTTGGCTGAAAAAAAGAGGCTTCTCACTTGCTGTTAGACTGAGTGCAGGGAAGACAGCCAGAACCAACACTTGAGAAATGACAAAGGTTTTTTATTATTATTTAATTTATCCCTCTCAGTTGTTAAAGTGCTCCAGTTTGTGGAGTTTGTGGTCCTGCAGGTGTTGCTGGACTATATTGTTCATCTCTGACCACTGGCCATGCTGGCTGCAGTGTTGGGACTTGGGAGTCCTACAACAGCTGGAGAGCCAACTCTTGCTACACAGTCCTAATCCTACAATGGGTCACCATTTTTCAGGATGATGCCACATTGGCCTGATCAATAACTTGGCATGAAATATTTCCTTTGTAGGCTGATGACGAAAGAGATCTCTCTGCTAGAACAGGTCTGACTTGCATGGGAAGATAAATGCCAAGTGTTGCATTGTTACCCACCTGAAGTTTCAGAGAGTCTTTATCATACGGGCTGGGGAGGAAGTCAGTGTGAACTTTGGCTTTTCCACAAAAAGGGCCAACGTAGGGTATGGGGCTGGCCTCGTCTCCCTTCTTGCTGCTGCTGCAGCTGCTTCCCATCAGTCTGGGATTGGACAATTCAGTCCCTGCAGGAGGAGAGGTTCAGATCAGAAGGAAGAAATTGTAGTGGGTGGATTTTGCTGGGGCTTAAAGTTTAGACACTGGACCTCTGGTAGGTTCAGTGAAATGGAGACAGAGTGATTGATGGATGTAAACTGTCTCCTCCCCTTTCAGCAGGGGGTGAGCTACTCAGGGTTTAGGAGATCTCGCCAAGCCACATCATTCAGTGTGTGCTGATATAAAGCTACCCTCCAGCTTGTGGTCTTTCTCCTGCTTCCTCCATCCAGAAAAAGAAATCCCTGCAAACAGAAAGCTAGTGTGCCAAGGAAAAAAAGTGATGTTCGAACCCTTCTCCATGATGCCTCGTTTCCTGTATGGAGGAAGCTTGGTGTTGGTGTTGCGGGGTTTTATTTGTACAGACAGGTGTCCTCTTATGAGAACTTCTGTCTGCAGTCCGAAGTGTTTATATAGCCCAGCCTCAGTGCTAAGCCTTCATGCTGGACTCACCATTTGGTGATTGAGAGCTGCTTGTCTCCTCACTTGATTCTGGAAAGACTGGGCCTTCGTCTTCAGTGGGGCTGCTGATGGGAGATGCAGCAGCCTCGTCTTCAGCCTCCCCCTGCATTAGGGCAATAAGGCACAATGAACACCCCTTTGTGCTTGAAGAAGAGACAGAAGGGCGGATTGACTTTGCTCGGGTCTAGTGTCCAGACCCTGTTTTCTTGCAGCATCCTGCTCGGTTCTGTTCTTCCCCCAACTACCAAAAGTCTTTCCCAGCTGGGCAACCCTTTAACGGAACATGTGCTTTGCATGCCCAGTGGTCCATCACTGAGCTATTAGGGCCCATATATTTTGGAATTACTGGTCGTATGTTCCTTCTCTCCCCACTCCCAAACCTTTAGAGGGTATCATGAATTATGTCACTCCCTTCAAAATATGGTATGTAAATCCTACATAAGTGTTCAGATGCCATGCTGCTGAGTCGGGACCTGGATTTCTCCCTTAAAGTCCTAAACATCATGGTTAGCTGTGGGTGCTTAACATGTCATTAGCAATCGTGTATCTGTTCTTACACATCTTACACACCCACACAGGGAAGGGCCAGAGCTCAGGGCAGAGCATCTGCTTTGCATATGTCCCAATTTGAATCCTTGGCATCTCCTTGTAGAGTTGGGAGAGAACCCCGTCTGAAACTCCAGAAAGCATTAACAAGTAGAGACAGTACCAAGCTAGCTGGACCTTAGGTCTCATTTTGTATAAGTCAGCTTCCTATCTGCAGCATTCTGGCCACTTCTTCCCCCTGCCCTGTGCTCCTGATAAGGGTTTCTCAAAAGTGGGTCTCCAACTGTTTTGGGACTACAACTCTCATCATCCCTAGCTGGCAGGATTAGTGGTCAGAGATGATGGGAATTGTAGTCCGAAAACAGCTGGAGATCCAAGTTTAGGAAACCCTGCTCTAGATGAATATCTCCTTGCCTAAGCTGCTATTAAGCTCAGAAGGAAAGTTCCTGCTGGTGCTTTCCTGATGGGCTAACAGCAGCTCATGGATCTCTGCACCTGTTATTAATTTTTAATTTTTTAAAAAACAAACAAACAGTGATTAATGATGCATTTAAATGTCATGTCTTGTTTGGTGCTTAGGCTTCAGTCTTATCAGGCTCTGGGCAAGTATTCAAAGAGTTATTATTATTAATAAAGTATTTATAAGCCACTTAGCATCCAAAAAAAATCGCAAAGCAGTGTAGAAAAGGATAAAAGGCACACGGTGCCAACCACTGAAATAAAACCTGTTCAAGCATCACAGTGGCCAAGTAAGAGACAATAAAATGCACAGCCAGCGAGCTACTCCATAAAGGGTTAGGTGAAACGAAAAGTCTTGAGCAGGTGCTGAAAGCATAAGGTTGTTGGCCCCTTGACCCAAGGTGTGCTAGGTGTCAAAGCATCACAGACCTTGGTGGTTTTGTTTCGCACAAGACACCAGACCCAGGCCTTGCTGCATGAATTGACACCACCAGGCAGCTGTACAAGGGGCTATTGCAGATCCCTAGAGCCTCTTCGCTGGTGTTGCTCTTCGTTTCTGTTGCTGCCTATTTACTTTCCCCTTGCAAGCATGAGGGCTGAGAAAAGAACAAGAAAAGAGCAAGCCTCTCCCTTTAGGCAATGACGCAGTTTAGGTCTAGTGGGAAAGGGAAGTCGGCTGGTCACACTGCCTCGTTTCTCACCTGCTCTGCGAGAGCTTTGGCAGCTGCTTTGCCAGTCTTCCTGTTCATGGTACGGGAGATGGCAGCTCTCCATCTCTTACCCAGCTTTGAGGTGCTGCTTCGGCCTGAGTCATCTGGGCTGGGCACAGAGTTTGTCTGACTGCCTTCGGGGACCTGTACAGAAGAGGAAAAGTATTGAGAGCAACCGGCCTGGAAAGGAGGAGGATGCTGGGTGTGGGATGGGGTGAATCAAACCTTCCATATGCCCCCAGCAACAGATATGAAGAGGCCTGCCTTTTCAGACAGGCTGAGCTATTTGGATAGCTGTCTACACACCCTTTCCCCACTGAATATGAGAGGGGAAAGTGCACGTAAATATATGTGCAGTTGCTGAACTGTAGCTATTGAGATGGGACAGAGATGGACAGAACAGTGTTTCAAACAGTGCAGGAACCACGGAAGAGGGGAAATAAGGACCAGGCGACATCCCTTGAAAGGGGCAGGAGCTCTAACATTGTAAATATAAAACAGAAATGGGGAACCCGTGGCCATTTGGATGTTGTTTGGGATGCAGCTCCTGCCATTCTTGACCAATGGCCATGTTGGCTGAGGCTGATGAGAGTCCCAACAGCTCTGGGATGTCACAGGTAGGAGAAGCTAACATGAGCTGCAGTACGAGAGGCAAATGTGATGCAGCTGATTCAGGGCTGCAGCAGCGGAAGCCCAAGGCAGGCAAGAGCAGGACTGACTGTAGACAGTGCGTGGGAACAGGTATGGTTCCAAGGCACATGAGACCACTCCTTGCTTCGCTGAAACTGGTGGTCAGCACCTGGAAGGTGATTGGTCGGAGCCATATAGATGTTGCCTGATAACGTAAAGGTAAAGGGACCCCTGACCATTGGGTCCAGTCGTGACCGACTCTGGGGTTGCAGCGCTCATCTCGCTTTATTGGCCGAGGGAGCTGGCGTACAGCTTCCGGGTCATGTGGCCAGCATGACTAAGCTGCTTCTGGTGAACCAGAGCAGCGCACAGAAGCGCCATTTACCTTCCCACTGGAGCGGTACCTATTTATCTACTTGCACTTTGACGTGCTTTCGAACTGCTAGGTTGGCAGGAGCAGGGACCGAGCAATGGGAGCTCACCCCATCACGGGGATTCGAACCGCCGACCTTCTGATCGGCATGTCCTAGGCTCTGTGGTTTAACCCACAGCACCACCCGCAGCACCATACATTTAAAACACACTTATATTGCTTTAACAGTCATGGCTTCCCCCAAAGAATTGTGATTTGTAGCTACAATTCCCAGCACGCTAAGCAAATCACATTGCGTAGATAGAAATCTTTGGAGAAAAGAATGTGACCATTCCATGATGGATAAAAGGTGGGATATTAGGGTAAGAAAATAAACAGATTAATATGTGAAGAAGCCTGGGCAGAGTCGGATGCTCTGTGATGAAGGTGATATGGTCAGAGTATTAGAGCCTAGAATCCCCATTCAGCACTGAAGCTCACCTTGGGACAGTCACTGTATCTCAGGGTTTTTGTGAGGATAAAACTGGGAGAACCACCTTGAGCTCCCTGGAGGAAAAGGTGTCCTAAAAATGTTATAGGTAAATAAATGGGGGTACTCACCTCCTCCTCTAGGTTGAATTCCTTCTCACTTGGTAGAGGGGAGCTGGGTTTGGATTTAGGAAAGTCCTTGAAGCTGCTGGATCGCTGCAGGGACAGCTGATAAGGGGAGCAAGAGGGTGCAGAATGTAAATATAGGAAAAAGCAGGGAGCACACATCGGGAAACGGGTGGAGGGGCATGTGAAGGCTCAGCCTCCTAGTCCTCATGTTGTAACTAATTCTGCAGCCAAATCCAAGCTGGTGTAACTGGAGAAAATAAAGATTCTTCCTGTTAACCCAACCTTTCATTTCATCATTCCTCTCTTACATCCACTGTGCAGTATTTTTAGATTTGAAAGCTCCGCGGGGCAGAGATCTGGCCTCTTATGAAGTGCCATGCGCACGGATGGAGGCACCCACGTCAGACTAGCTGGGACTGATGGGAATTGTAGTCCAAAATAGCTGGAGCGGGTACTAACTTGGCGATGGCTATACCTTAAACAACAACAACCTCTCCCACATCAAGCTCTGTTATTAATATGTTGGCTGGGGAGGGGGGGTAAATGGGGAACTGTGGGAAGGCGTGGCTCGGGAAGGAAGCAGGCCTTTTTAAGGAAGCATGAACTGTTGTTACGAGGGAAGTACTGTAGAAAGCTGCACGTCTACGCTCCTCGCCAGCTCACGATCTGACTGTACATTTTGGTAAGAGGAAAGAGCAAGTCGCTCCTGTCCTGCTCTCTCTCCAGTTAGTGTTAGCATCACTTGGAGTCCCCCGTCCTCTCATCTCGCAATATACAGTGGTACCTCAGGTTACATACGCTTCAGGTTACAGACTGCACTAACCCAGAAATAGTACCTCGGGTTAATAACTTTGCTTCAGGATGCGAACAGAAATCGTGTGGTAGCGGCGCGGCGGCAGCAGGAAGCCCCATTAGCTAAAGCAGTGCTTCAGGTTAAGAACAGTTTCAGGTTAAGAACGGAACTCCGGAACGAATTAAGTTCTTAACCAGAGGTACCACTGTACATGCATTGCATTAATACCTTGCTCTGGGTCTTGCCCGCCGTCAGAGACGGGAAACGGGTGCACGGACGAATCGCTGGCCTTAAGCCAACCTAGCCGTTCCCGCTTTCACATTTGGTGTGCATCTCTTTTTTTCTTTTTGTAAGGTCGCTACAAAAATCGCTACTCAGCGAATGAAGTGTGTGGGCTTGGCACCACCACCAACAGCAAGCACTCTCGAGCCTAAGCGCTAGAGCGGCAAAGGTGTGCGGGAGGTGGGGCTTAGTTTACGAACAGAGAAGCTGCCGAAGCCAGAGGACGGGTATTGCGTGCGTGTGTGTGTCCGCACGCGGTGGCGCATTTGAGGTCTGGAAATGCAAATGCTTGCAAAGCAGAGTTCACGCCTCGGTGCATAAGCAAAGCAGGAGGAAGGGGTGGATGTGGGGAGCTGGGAGCTGCTGGTAAGCCTACACAAGATACACACAATACGAAGCCCACGACTCCGCCCCGATGCAAAAGCTGCTCATCATCGCAGTGACCCCGCCCCCCCTGAGCAGGACTATCAGCCGGTCACACCAAAAACACACACAGTCAATTCTTTTGCGGTAGCCCTCCAGTCACACGTAGGAAGGCTCGCTTCAGCTCTTGTCGGAGTTGCAAGCTTGCAGCGCTGTGCAAAACTCGGAACTGATTTGCTCAGAGGGCCCCCCAGGTGGGGCGGCCGCAACGAAACCGTGCAATGACAGCTCTACTCGCGGTCTGTAGTTGAGTTGCAGCTTGAGATCTCACGGGCTGCAGCCCATTTCATCAAATGCATCCGAGAACAGATGCATCTGATGAGAGGTAGGTTGTTGCCTAGCAAAGCTCTGCCTCCCAGTAAGAAGCCGGAAAAGATATTCTATAGGGGGTGCAGTTCTGTGGGAATTTGAACCATAGTTTGGTTTTTGAAGAGAGAAATGAGGAAGTGAAAAAGGGGGGTGACAGGGGAAGATGGAGAGGTGAGGTGCATCCCCCAAAGAATGAGAGAGGAAGAAACTGGGGCAGTAGCATTTAATCCACTAATGAGTGAGATAAATGGGAAATAATATGCCCTGAAATCAATCAGGCTGCCGTTTGGAAAATATATAAAAGCTGCAGATGACAAACACCATCTTCCTTGTTTTAGGTCCAGGAGGAAAGCAGCTTTGAAGATGATGCAAGCTATGCAACACATGTGAATAGGCTAAAAATTGGGAGAAAGTCATAGCGCAGCCATAGGGTATTACATTTGCATACAGAGGGTCCCAGGTCCAATCCCTGGCATCTTCAAGTACAACCGGGAAAGATCCCTACTTAAAACCTTGGAGAGCTGCTATCTAGCCGGCGTAGACAATACTAAACTAGATGGAGCCAATAGTCAGCATGAATGCAGCTTCTTGTTCCTAAAACCGACTTATTGCTTCAAAAACATTTGCTTTTAATGTGTGCAAATTTAACAGACAGGTTAATGACCAATACTGTACTCATATTATAAATTCTTTAACATTTATTTAATAGGCCTAAGAAAGAGCACCCTCTGTCTGCAGAGAACAGAGTGAGTACTGAGCTCTGATCTTTCATGTTTCTATGGCTTGATCATTTCACTCCTCTTTTCTCCTGTGTTTCTGGGTTACAGATGAAGTCTTCCCTCCCCTTTGCCCTGGCATAAGTGCTGCACTGTTTATCAGCTGCTGTTTTCCGTGGTGTGGAAAATGTCCCTGATGGATTTCTGCCCATCATACCACTTAAACTAGAACAAGCTCAGAGTCAGAAAACAAACACACAAACACATCCACATATGCAGTACACAGACACTGCCTAACAAGGATGCCTGTTGAAGGAAACTGACACCCCCCCCCCCCCAAAGCAGGGATGGAAGGCTTGGATGGCCACAGTTTATCCACCACTGCCCATGAAGCAAGCTGGAGGACTCGTATCTAAAAAGCATCTGTCCTAGACAGTTTGGTGCACTGAATAGCTGCAGGGCTGTCAACTGTCCTGGAGAGTCCCTCTAGGATTGTGGCACTCAATTTCACTGGTGTGACAGCCTCACTCCAAGGAAACATTGCTGCCGAAAGAGACCACTTGAGTGGATTTTGCAGTTGCTGTGAACCTAGCTGGGTCCAGCTTTGCCTAACATAGCACAACCACAAAGGGACCTAAGACAGCTTCTAGAGCAGCAGGTGCCAAGCAGCATGGGGGAAAGGGGAACACAGAAGCTGCCATATTTTCAGAACCTTGCTACAGCTAGCTCAGTATTGTCTATGCTGGCTGGCAGTAGCCTTGCAGGGTCTCAGCTAAGAAGCTTTTACCAGCCTTACCTGGAGTTGCCAGGGATTGAACCCAAGACCTTCTACATGAAAAGCAAATGCTCTACCACTGAGCTACAGCAACCCTTGTACCAAAGCGTAGCCCCTAAGGCAGGGGTCAGCAAACTTTTTCAGCAGGGGGCCAGTCCACTGTCCCTCAGAGCTTGTGGGGGGCCGGCCAGACTATATTTTTTTGGAGGAAAGAACAAATTCCTATGCCCCACAAATAACCCAGAGATGCATTTTAAATAAAAGCACACATTCCACTTGTGTAAAAACACCAGGCAGGCCCCGCAAATAACCCAGAGATGCATTTTAAATAAAAGGACACATTCTACTAATGTAAAAACACGCTGATTCCCGGACCGTCCACGGGCCGGATTTAGAAGGTGATTGGCCCCTGTGCCTTAGTTTGCCTACCCATGCCCTAAGGAAATCCACAACCCCTAGCCTCTGGCTGGCAAACTATGCCCCCCCCCCCAAAGTCTTCTAAAAACAATAGGTACAAAGGACTAGCATGAAATGTAAGCAATTCAGGCCCTGGTGCTCTCCACAGCCTCATCCCATTGGTCAAGTGCTGCTGTTGTGCCTCTACTAGCAATCTGTTGGGCAAGAAGAGGCTCTGGGAAGAGGTGAGGACCTGGTGCTTGCCTCTCCAATCACTCACCTTCCTCTTCTGCACTGGGTCCTTCTCGCTGGCATTGGATGGCTTCCGGCGCAACATGGTGCTCTCTCTCCAGAGTACATTCAGTGACAGGCAGAGCAAGAAAGTAAGCCAGAGAGAAGCAGCAGGCTACGAGAAGCGACAGAGGCCAGGAAGTAGGCAGGAAATCACTGCATCACATGGGCTCCTTTCCCAGCAACAGGGCCTCAAGCAGCAGAAGTCAGGGGCCCAGCCCCACGCTTGCACATTTGCACAGGAAGGAAGTGGCGACTTACATGCACAGGCAGACTTCTCCACCCAAGACCAAGTGAGAGGTTGATGCCTGTCTTCTGGAAACGAGAGACTCAAAAGGGTGCCTCTCCCCCTGAAAACACAATAGTGGGGCCCTTGCTGTGGTGGTGTGGGTCTTTGGAGCACAGGGGTTGTTTGGAGAGCCAAAGGAAAGGATTATCTACGAACACTCCCATATTTATTTCCATTTTAGCCCACCTTTCCTCTAAGGCAGACAGGGGGAAACTTTGGCTCTCCAGATATTGCTGAATCACAACTTCCATCAGTTGCAGCACACATGCCCAATGGCCAGGGGTGATGGCAATTGCAGGCCAGCAACATCTGGAGATCCAATGGTCCCCTGCACCACCTGCTGTAAGGAATTTAGCAGGCGCTCCTCCCCATTTCATCTGCACAATAGCTGTGAGAGGTAGGATAGGCTCAGAGAGAGTGTCTAGCTGAAAGTCACCCAGTCAGCCTCCAAAGTCACATTACATCATGGGCTTTGTAGTTTTCTGAACAGCTTAAACAGGCCACCACAGTACAAGTGTGATGTGCTGAAGCCTAGTGAAATCAATGGGCTTAAGTGCACCTAACTTTGTAAGTTGGCCTGAGGCCTTGGTGGTTTCCTGTGCAGGATAGTGACAGATTGCTCACTGCACAAGCACTAAAAGCAACACAGCACTTCCTGGGTGAATACTGCAGTTGATTTCAGAAAGCCTCTGTATAATTTCAGAGCATGATTTCGCACTGACAGGATACTACATTTTGACACAAACTCCATTCTGTGCAGGCCTCCTTCCAGACAGACTTCTTGATGTGACTTCATGATGATTTGTGCCCACAATTCTATTAGGGTGGTCATGTGCAACAGCAATGGGTTTAGGGCACTGCAGGTTGCCCCCCCCCCCCCGCCGGGTGCTGAGCTAAGAGGGCACATCATCATACCTATATTTATGTGGGTACCTACTGAGAAGATCCTGAAAAAGGAAACTGTACCAAAATTAATTATTGTGAAAATAAGAAATCTGGGGTGGGGAGTGGGGGTGAGCCAAATTTTGTCCTCAGGGCACCATATTACCAAAGTCCACCCCTGTGTGCAATCTCACTTTTCACCTGAAAAAGTTTTTAGCTGATCAAACTGCTTCATTTCCAGTCAGTATATATCCCGTAGCTTAAAACTCGTAATTTTTAATGCCACAAATGGGATTTCATGGGCTACTTCTGTTGCACTATTGGTCCTCTGGACAGCAATAAGGTGGTAGCATTGAAGATGCATCACAGAGTAAACTAAAGCAGAATAAATACTAGTGCACTAGTGCATGATTATTGTGCCAATAACTTGTTGCAGAATACACCCAGAATAAAATAATAGTCTGGTAGCAATATTGGCCAGCATAGTAGGAGCTGCTGAATTTTTCAGCTTTCGAATTCAGCAAATGAGAGGTGCTAAAAGGTTGTAACATGACTTGGGAATTCAAAAGATACTTTGGTTATATTAAAGTAATTTAGTTTTGCTTGGTAAGTGAATTGTTAAATTGCATAGAACTCATTAAAAATGATTGTCAGATACATGCATTTGTTTGTTTGTTTGTTTGTTTGTTTGCATTACCTGACACTTTCAGAATGTAAAATTAAAATTATTTGATTTTCTGAAAGCATCTTGATATGCTTCTTCATCACATGTAGATTTACCAAGCTAAACGTCTAGTCACAAATAAAAGCAAATCTGAATTCCTCACACCCCAAAACATAGTTTTAAAACTCCTCACTGAAGAAATTCACAGAAATTAACTCCCTAAAATGTCATGCCCTATCTGCACAGTAATATACACAACCCGGCCGTATGCGCTTCGTGCATGTGTTTTGTTTGTGCCTGTGTTATGCACTCCGTGGCGCAGCTGCTACTGGGACCATCTTATTTTCCCTCACAATGAATCTCTCCCACAGAAGATGAGTATGACCTTGGTGATTTGAAGCAGCAAGCTCAAGCAATAAAAATGGAATCCAACAAAGTGGATGAATAATAGTCCCAGGCTGAAAGCAAAAGAGGGATGTCTTTTAAAAAAGGGGGGTGGGGGAGAAGAAATAAAAGAGAGGGAGAAATTAATTACATTCCAGCCCTGCCAAGGAGATGGTAGGCACAGAGAACATACAAAATGTTATGGGGCTGCGTGACATTTGCAATCCGGCTTCGTGCGATGTCAAGAATGAAGGACGCACGCTGCTCACGTCAAGAAATACTGGAATAATTTGTACTTTATTTTTAAAAATAGTAAAGGGTTTCTTGTCCATGCAAGTCATAACACGTGACGTTGACATTTTGACTTTTTCGAACACTTGACATTTATTATGGAACTTTGTGTTTTGTTCATTTGCTTTTTATGGGACACCTGCATGATACCATGATCAAAATATGCTCCTCTCTTGTTCTGGTCCATTCGCCCTCCTCCCACCTCAGAAAAACAGACTTTTAAAGCATAATGGAACTTCTGTGCATTTCCCCCCAAGTGTAGATGGTCTATTGCATAGCCATTTTGTCTGGTTATGGCCCTGTATGGGTTGCTCTAAAAGTTTCCTTCTTTATGGTTCATCTCTCCTCTCTGTCCCTGCCCCCACCCCCACCCCCAAATTGCAGCAGGGCAGAGATCATGATCGTAAGTGCAGTAAGAGGGAAGATAATATTTAACCTTCTGATCTGTTTGCAAGGTGGTTTTATACAACAATGAGTGTTTGTCCCACATTCATCTTAATTTGCTTGCAGGTGTTTATACATCATTCTTTCAAGCCACACTTTCAAAGCATTTCTCTGTTGCTTTCCAAACTGCAAAAAGTCTGTTTCTTTTTTCTAAGTGGATTTCTTGAGCAAAGGCAATGGAACACTTAGGCCCACTTTAATTGCAAAAAAACTGAAGTTACAATATGCACTTGAAATTGGGTTTATCCACATTTACCTTTCCTCTGCTCTTCCCAGGAACAGTCTGTGCTTTAAAGCTCCATGTCAAAGCACCTGTTTTTGTTTGTGCTTAGGAGATTTCTCTGCAAAAACCACACTCTTTAAAACTCAATGGGGGAAATGACAATCCACAGAAAATCCAAACTGAGGTTTCCCAAGCCTGGTGCCCTCCAGATGTCGTTGGACAGCAACTCCCATTAGTCCCAATAAGCATGGCCAGTGGGCAAGGGACTGAGAGCTGTAGTCCAACATCTAGAGGGAACCAGGCTGAGACAGCCACAGATGCTCCATGTTAGTTGGTGAAACGTGAAGAAGATAATCCCATGCACAGATGGGGTGCTGACTCAAGGGAATCAAGTACCTTACCGTATTTTCCGCCCTATAGGACGCACTTTTCCCCTCCAAAAATGAAGGGGAAATGTGTGTGCATCCTATGGGGCGAAGTCGCGCAGCTCTCCCACGGCTTGTGGAGATTTCCCCGCCCTAGCCCCACACCTGGGGGGGAAATAATTTTTTTCCCCTTTATTTCCCCCCCCCAAAACTAGGTGCGCCCTATGGGCCGAAAAATACGGTATTTCCTCCTTTTGGGTTTTTATTTTTCTTCGGGGCTATATATACTGCTGTATTAAATCCTGATGTCAAATAGGGATGTATCTTTTTCTGTGTGCCATTTTTACATACAGATGTATTTTTTTTCTTAACTGGGGGGAAATGGCACTGACACATAATGCAGTAAGAATGAAGGAGGGCATCGAATGAACTTTCAGACATGGACATCTCAGGTCCTTCTTTTTAAGGCCTAATGGTAGATCCCTTTATTGGATATACTGTAGGTAAAGATGAGCACAGATTCTCCAAATTCTCAGAGCAGACTGGATCTCTGTAGATCAAGGGCTGTTTGCATATATTTTGTCCTGTAAGGAGCCGGAGACTTGATGGGCAGAAGGCTTTGGAAGCAACAGTGTCCGGCAGCCATAGATGGCTGCTAACTGTAGGCTACGTTTGGAGGTGGAACAGCAAGGAGAGGCAGGCTTAAGTGCAGCGATGTGGACCAGTGAAGCGGTATAATGCCCCGTAACTCAGCCCTACACCCTAGGCAGAAGAGTAGAGGTCAAGGTGCCTACAGCCAGGGTACTTAGGGATGTTGTCAGCAGGTTGGTGTGAGAAAGGGGCTCTGTGTTCTGCTCCAGCCACAAGTATTCCTCATCCAGTTTGCGTCTCTGTAGCTCACGGCCGATGTGCTCACGGATGGACTCGTAATACCTGTTGATGTATTTGATCTGGGTGTGTGTGTGTGTGGCAGGTGGAGTGGAAGAGACAGAGAGACAGAGAAATGGAACACTGTGTTTGGTGTGGCAGGCTCCTCCCTTCTTCACGACCCTGCTCTCTTTACCCACCAGGCTTTTGCTAGAGATGCTTGAGGATTTTAATCAGTCTGTAATTTTAAGCAAACAAATCTAATTCATACACCCTGGGCCCTTCTTTGGTCTGTTCCAAATTGTTTCATTGGGTTTTAATATTCTATGAGTGCAGGTTTGCAACCCACCCCAGAACCTTATGCTGAAGGGCTGGTAGGAAATCCTATTAAATTAAATAAATACTAGTTCATAGATCGAGCACAGTTCTCTTTTAGCTTTTGCACTTCTCCAAATTTTACAGTTCTTGGCTCAATATACCAAAATGCATACAGAAATGCATGTTTTAGATGCACACCAAATGAACGTTTTATGATCATTTATGAACCCCTATCAGGGCAAAAATGCATATTTTAGGATAACGTGCATGCAAATATAATGTTAATTTTTGTATGTGTTTTCTTAAAAATTGCATATGGGTGTAGAAATGGGCTGGAATGAATGAACAATGCCAGAAACAGACTGATCTGCCCACCCTTAGCTTGCACCCACCTGTTCCGAGGACAGGAGGTTCACATCAATGAGGTTCCGGTCGTAGGGCACTAGGGACACCACCTCAAAGGTCAGGTAGGGCTCTTCAGACATTTGGTACTATGGCAGACAAAGAAAGGAGGTGGCTCACATTTTTTTCAGCAGTTGCATCAATTTTGTGAGGTTGAGTTTTGCATGTACATTCTCTCTTCTGTAGAATCAAAGGGCAACTCGGGCGTGTGAACAAGCCAAAACCACTCAGGGGTTCCTCACATACTACAGTCCTAATGAAAATTACACACCACATTTACTTTTCTTTAAAAACAACAACAACAACAACCCATGGGCATGGTTTGCCATGACACCTTTAGATTCACATCTTGTCTAGCCCTTAGTGAAGTCTGTTCACATATATAATTGCCAGTTGTCAAGTTATAGCGTGAAGAAGTCAGATGTTGTCCATACACGACTGAGTTGGCCCCGGGGAAATCCAAGGGATGATGGGGTTGTCCCCCACCATCCTATGGGTGACAATGACCACCTACCCTTGCCCTGGATATTGCGTTATAGCAGGTATGAAGAACCTGTGGCCGTCCAGATGTTGCTAGACTACAGCTCCCACCTGACCCTGCCATCATGATCAATTGTCAGGGTTGATGGGAGTTGTATTTTTTGCACCACACTTCAGCCAAAAAGGCTCCCCTTGTCCTCTTTCTATGCAATTGGTCCCGGATTAGGGGCTGCAGTTATTTCACACAAAGGACAATTATAAATGCTTTCCCCCCCTTTGAACATGCAGAAGGGTCCTCCTTAGAATGGGAAATGGGAATGAAAGAGACTTTGAGGATTCCAAATACCTTAAGGCCTGACCTGTATGTTGCAGAATCTCTACCTGTTTAAGGTTACAGCTCACGGTTTGTACAGAAAATGTCCTGCAGGTTGTCTTGCACCCACCCATTAGTGACCTATCAAAGGCAGAGAAGGAGCATCACCTTGGTCTTTGCTTCTACCACAACAGCAATGTCCTCCAGGCGGATCCCAAACTCACCATCCTGGTAATATCCTGGCTCTGGAGAGAATGGGGCAAAGGAGAGAGGAGACAGAGAGAGAGTTCAGAGTGCTTCTGTGCCTCCCCCTCCCCACCAATCTGGCAAATCTTCTTACTTCATTGCCCAAACCAGTCAGGCTGTTTATTTAAATGAGACCCTCATTAGCAATGCAAATTTCCGGGGGGGGGGAGGGTGGAAATCTAGAGAGAAGGCGGTCTCACAAAATGGGCTCTGAACGACAGACACTTATGCTGCAATAAATCTTATTAGACTGAAACTGTGGACAGCTTTTACTATGGACACACTAAGACTTTTGGTAAACATGCACATTATTGTGATTTCATGTGGTTTAAAGAACTGCAAAAAATCTTACTTCTGCTCGCTGTAACGGACTAACACAAGTGCCCTTCTAGAATATGGTGTAGTGAATAAAACATTTAGCAGTTCCCAGATACAAACTCCAGAAAGAAAAAGAATCCCTGCCTGCGATTCAGGATGGGGAGGGGGAAGCAAGGCTTGGTGGCATCAGAACCAGTGAAGAGCATGTGGCACTTACCTATGGAGGTGAACATGCCTTTTCCCAAGGGCACATTGTTAGTCTGAAAGCCCACAGGCCCTACAGGTGAGAGGATCAGTTATTGCTATCAGAAAACCAGCCCAAGAGATTTTGCCATCCCTACTGAACTATGAAGTCTTCCCCTCTTAACGCAATGAAAACCAATTCTCCCATGGCATTTCACCAAAGCTACACAACTCCTGCAAACAGACATAATATCATGAGAAATCTTGGTTATCATTTTTTCATGTTAAAACTCCCCAAGTTTCTAGTCCTGAATATTACAGAGATCAGCTTGGAAGTATCCTGATAGGACTGAGCTTAGTTAAATGTCCATAGTATATCTGTAAGGAAGGAGGACAGGGAGGAAATTGGAATAAATTGGCCCCACCTCCCGTGACCCCCCAGGCTTGGCAAAGCTTCAGTGCCCTGTGCAAATTACTGGCCTTTGCTACAGCAGACCCGATCTATAAGCAAATGTGTAGGGCAGGCTGTTATATAGATTTTCCAGAATTCAGCTTCTAGTAGCGTAGAAGGTGGATTGCCATTTTTAAAATGTTTGT
This sequence comes from Podarcis filfolensis, assembly GCF_964270895.1. NCBI lineage: Eukaryota > Metazoa > Chordata > Lepidosauria > Squamata > Lacertidae > Podarcis > Podarcis filfolensis. The sequence continues at coordinate 17,970,320 of NC_139617.1, forward strand.
TTCATTGTTTGTCACTGTTGAAGGGCAATATAAGCGCAATTCAACCTGACCCTGGTGCGACTTACACTCATGAACAGACAAAAAGTTGCCAATGCCATGACCAGTGCCATGGCCGTAGTTGAGCCCAGCTTCCCATAAGGCTCGGCGAGCAAGGGCCTCCACAAATCTCCCTAAAACAGAAAAGTCAAGTTTTGTTGAGGAACAGCAGGAGAGAACACTTAGTTTTCCCGCACACCCTTTCCCACACCTGCAAATCTCAGCAACAGGTAATAAAAGGCATACTTCCTTTGACAGTGGAGGTGGAACATAACCAGAATGCCTCGTGGCCACTGATATCCTCCAAGAATTTGTCTAACTCTTTTTTACAGCCACCCAAGTTGGCAGCCATCACTACACCTTGTGTGACATGGCCTGAGAGGTGACCCCTGAGGCTGTAGGTCTGGAGAACTGCCTGGTGGGTCAGGGTCTAAGTAAAACTGAGACATGGGAGGAAAGCGGTGTGGGAGCGGGAACAGAACAACTTACAGAGAGACTCTCACCTATGCCCAAAGCATGTTCACAGGGCCAGCTCTATCTTTAGGCAGAGTGAGGAAGCTGCCTCAGGTAAGAGTGGTGCTGATGGCAGTGGCAGCGAACTGATGGAAGACAGAGCTGTATGTATCGCACGTAGTCTGCCTTAACCACCCTTACTAAACTAGACTGCTGCTGTCAGTTATGGTGGAAAAACACCGCTGGTGTTTGTGTAAGACTCAACCAGCAGTCCAGCCAGCTTCTGTCCATGGAATCATTTTATTTGCCTCAGGCAGCAAAATGTCTTGGACCACATTCACACCATACGTTTACGTGCTTTAAATGTGTTTTAGGTGTATGGTGTGGGTGTGACCTTGGGCTGCCCCTCCTAGAGCTGAAATTAAATTTGGAGGAGGCAAACACTCTATATCAGAAGCTGGGCCGACTTTATTTGGTGCCCCCTCTCACCTGAAGTTCTGGATGGAAAGACGAGCCTGGACAGGTCAATGACTCCCATCAACACACGGGTATAGGCTTCCTAAGAAGTGGAAGAGAAGAAGAAATAAAGAGATGAAAGGAAGCATGTCTGAAATGGAGGGGGGGGGAATGATGAGCCAGATTCATGGAAAATTTATTTGCCGTAATAACACACAAAACCTGCCCTATACTGTTAAACCACTGGTCTATTTAGTACTAGGCGCAGCAGGGAGGGGTGAGGAACCCAACCCTGACCTAGCACTCAGGGATGAAGGGGGGATGACCATATTTTCCAAAACCTCTTTCACCCACCCACTCAGAGTCCTTTCACCCAGAATTCCCTGCGTTACAGAATAATCCCTTATTTGTTGTTCCTCAACCAAAGGTATTACTTTCCTTTCATTTGGACCACATCAGTGAGGCCAAGGGGGGTGGGTCTTGTTGTTTGGGCAGCCCAGGACCTCCATACACACTGCCTAGGTTTGTGCCCCAGGGACGTCACTTTGGTGCTACTAATGCAGCAGTTTGGCTTCACCCTCGGAGGCACACTCCATTGTCTCTCGAGACAGATGGATGCCAACAACTTGCTGTTGTGAAAGACAATAAAACAGTATGTTTTATTAAGCACCCAGTTTCCTTGTCTGGTTTGGGAAGCCCCTTGCAGAGCACAGCAGATGAGTTTCCATTCAGGGTCATGAACTGAAACCAACATGCAAATCCTGCAACAAAATGTTGCAGTGTTGAGTGCTGCTGCCCAGCCACTGCCCTGCCCTGCAGTCCATTCCTTTACCATTCCAGCCCCACCCTCCACATTCTGTGGCCATTCCATTGAGCATACTTATTTCTTATTTAGCTGTTTTTGTCCCCTCCCCTTCCCAGAATCCTCCCCTGAAAAGTGTTGTTGGTTGTGTTTTTTGGTACTTTTGCAAACCTCAGGGTTCCCCAAGCCTGCTGATACTTCCTTCTTACGGAGGTGCTGGGAACTTCAGCTCTGTGAGGGGTACACTTTAAATGCATGGTGGGAGGGGGAAGGGGGAGACCTGTACCAACTCTCACCAAGGGCCCAATATAGGCAGAGGTATCAGGGACATCAGTTCCACAAGGGAATCGATATACCGCTTGACTTGGTTACTGCTGTGGTCTCCCTAGAGTGGGGACAGGTTTCAGGAGGTAAGCCAGTTGAGATATTTCTGCCCAAAGTAATGGCTTTGTCATTGTACACTTTAGGCGCTAGGCAAAAACTTTACTTTTTAACCAGGCCTATGGTTGATCTGCCAACCTAGCAGTTCGAAAGCACGTCAAAGTGCAAGTAGATAAATAGGTACCGCTCCAGCGGGAAGGTAAACGGCGTTTCCGTGTGCTGTTCTGGTTCACCAGAAGCGGCTTAGTCATGCTGGCCACATGACCCGGAAGCTGTACGCCGGCTCCCTCGGCCAATAAAGCGAGATGAGCGCCGCAACCCCAGAGTCGGTCATGACTAGACCTAATGGTCAAGGGTCCCTTTACCTTTACCTTTATGGTTGATCTGTTTGACATCCTATACCAGGGGTTGGCAACGTTTTTGGGGCATGGGCCGGTTCGCAATCCTGCAGACGCCACGGTGGGCCAGAGTGCATGCGTGTGTGTGCATGATCGCACGCATGCATGCACAAATGCCATTTCCAGCACTCCTTCTGGCGCAGAGGAGGCGTGCACAGCTTCCCATTGGCTGGAGGAGCTTCCTGCAGCCAATGGGAAACCGCCCAGCATCACGGAAGGCAGTCCCCGCTCTGCTCTGCACCGGTTTAGCGCGGTGCACAGGAACCGACCGAGTGGGTGGCGGGGGTCCATGGGCCAGTTAAACGACCCCCAAGGGCCACTTGGGTTGCCTATGCCTGTCCTATACCCTTTTAAAATGTGGCTCTTTTCGGGGGGGGGGGTGTTATTGGGTTGTTTTTATTCTGATATGTTGTGATCTTTTCTGTGAACCGCCCTGAGACCTCTGGGTATAGGGTGGTATATTAATTCAATTAACAACAACAACAACAACAACAACAACAACAACAACATATTACAATAGGATCCAAACAATATAAATTAAAAGCCTTTGCTGATGACTTAGTATTGACATTATAAGACCCAGACTCCAGTGCAGTAAAAGCACTGGATCTGATACAGGAATTCGGTCAAGCAGCGGGATTTAGGTTAAATAAGAGCAAAACCAAAGTATTAGAGAAAAATCTGGACAATGATGAAAGAAAACTACCACAAGAAAAGACGGGCCTTGATTTTGTGAAAAAAGTTAAATATTTGGGGGTGAACTTGTCTGGGAAAAATCTGAACTTGTACAAAGATAATTATGAGAAATTATGGAATGAAATTAAGAGAGATTTGGAGGTATGGTCAAATTTAAAATTGATATTAATGGGCTGGATTTCAGTGGTTAAGATGACTGTGCTGCCAAAGATGCTTTTTTTGTTTCAAGCCCTCCCAATTATAGATAATGTGAAATGTTTTAAAGAATGGCAGAAAGCTTTATCTAGATTTATCTGGCAGGGGAAAAAACCCAGAATTAAATATAAATTACTTACGAATTCTAAAGAAAGAGGGGGATTTTCCCTGCCAGATTTGAAAATCTATTTTGAAGCAGCAGCGCTTTGCTGGATTAAAGAGTGGATACAGCTAGAAGATATTGATGTATTAGATCTGGAGGGATTTGACAATGTGTTTGGATGGCACGCATATTTATGGTATGGTAAGGTAAAGGCCCATAATGCATTTAAAAATCATGTAATTAGGAAATTGTTGTACAATGTTTGGATAAAATATAGATAGACTTCCGGAGGCGGCGCGACCGGTAATGGCTGCCTTCTCCGAGTAAGGAGAAGGGAGCTCCGCTGTAAACGGGTCGTCCGCTACGGCGAAGCGGAGACCCATTCAGGAAAACCACAGGTGGCAGAAGCCTGTGGTCTCGGGACCCGGCGGGCGCCAGAAGCAGCCCCCAAAACGCTGAAGGGACCCCGTAAGGGGCTCCGGATCGCGGAGGGGGTAGCGGCGCTGTGGGTCGTTGCGCAAACAGCGAAGTGAAGCCGCGTTGCTGTTGCCGGTCAGCGCTGTCCTTTCTTCCTGCAACTTTTTTGAACTTTGGAAACTACAACCCGTGAGTAAATTTGGACATTGAAAACTTTCTGAAACTTTTGTCAACTTTCTGAAACTTTTTGAGAACTTTATGAAACTTTTAAAACTTTTTTAAAAAGTTGAAATCTGGCTGAAAACGGAGTGAGGATAAGCAGGAAGCCCATCTCCCGCTATACTGAACTTTAAGCAAAGAGCAGGAGGAGTGGAGACAAAAAGTTATGCGTTAACTAAATGCTGGCACCCTGTTAAAGCAGTTTTCTGAGTGAAAGACTTTGAGCTATTGACTTTTGCTGGTCATATTCGGGGTGCATTGATATCCTTCTTCTGTGGCACCAGTGGATTATAAAATAAATAAGAATCTCTGGTGCTGGAGCTGCCTGGATGAGCACCAGTTTGCAACTTTGGATACATTGAATTCAGGTTTTGAAACATTCTGAGTTGGAACTGGATACTTTGAAACTGTTGCAGTCAAGGCACTGTAAGAAACACTGTTTTGCTTTAAGTTTTACTCTGCTAAAAATAATACATTGTGGAGGCGATAGACATGGATTTAAATTTATAAGTTTAACTTGGATTTGATCTTTTCCCTGAAGACGTATTAAGCTCCCTCTAGAGGATTTTGGACTTACAGCAGTGACTTTGTTTTACTTTCCCTTTCCCGGCCTCTGTTTGACTATTGTATCTGGGACTCTGCTTTCTCATGGGAACAACTTGGATGGACCTTGGATTACAGATAACTTTGGAATGAGTGGCGCAAGGAGAAGAGGAAGGACTAAACAAACAACTCTAACTTTATCTGCAGCCTCACAGCGTAGATCTTCTGTGCCGGCCTTGCCTTCCACTTTGCCTCCAGACATAGAGGCGGCCTCCCTAATACAGGCAGGGGAGGGTGAGACAGAGGAGCTGCACCTGGGAGATATGGCTTCAGGGACAAGTAGCTCTGTCTTGGAGAAAATTTTGGAGAAACTGGAGGCTCTGGACAAGAAGGCTGATTTGCATACAGCTAAAATTGAACAGAACACAGAAAGCTTGAATAAGCTGACTGGACAAGTTGCACAGAATGCCCAGTCTATTGGAGAATTAAAGGAGGCTGTAGGTGAAAATCGTAAACTGGCTGAAGATACTAGTCAAAGATTGGAAGAACTTGAGAAAGAAGTAAGACCACTCAGCAAACAAGTTGGAGAACATCAGATTTACTTTTTGATGACAGAACTGCGAAACAGGGAGACCAACTTGAGGATACGGTCAATACCAGAGGTGGAAGAAGATAATTTTATTGAATTTCTAACTAAGGAATTTGCCAAGTTTTGGAAGTTAGAGGAAAAAGACTTTAAAATTGTATCTGCTTTCAGGCTTGGCAGAGTCAGAAGGACAGAGAAGCCCAGAGATTGTTTGATAACACTGAGATCAAAGGAGGAAAGGGACAAGATTTTGGGCCTGCACTACGAAAAGTCACTAGACATTTTGGGCAAGAGAATTGAAATCTACAAGGACATTCCTAAGCAGTTGCTGGACCTTAGATCTAACTACACGGAATTGGCAAGACTGTTGAGAAGCAACGCAATTATCTTCAGGTGGGAGTTTCCACAAGGATTATCCTTTACCTACAGAGGGAGAAAGATCAAAATCAAAACAGTGGAAGATAGAGACAAGTTTTTGGGAGCACACGGAGAAGACCTCCACAAAGGACTTGGATTGCCAGCGCCAGAACTTCCAGGGGAGCCCGCCCCCTCGGATCCTCAAGGACCGGAGAACAAGGTACCACCCCAGAAAGAATAACCAGACCTATCCAGGATGTCTCTGCAGCTTTTGAGCTGGAACATAAATGGCTGTAACAGTCCCGAAAAAAGGTCTAAAATTTTTCATATTTTAAAAAAGGAACAATTGGACATTATATGCTTACAAGAAACACATGTGATTAGGCTCCATAGAAAGGTGTTAATAAATAAAAGGCTTGGTCAAGAATTTATATCATCGGATACAGTTAAAAAGAGAGGTGTAGTGATCTATGCAAAAGAGAGCCTTTCACCAAAATTTCTCTTTAAAGATGAAAGTGGAAGAATCCTCGCAATAGAAGTACAGTATCAAGGAGAAAAAATTTTGATATTAGGAATTTATGCTCCAAATGAAGGAAAATCGGATTTTTATAAGAAGTTGCACGAGACCATGCTGGATTATCTGGATTACAACAACGTCATCATGATGGGGGACATGAACGGGGTCGTATCAACAAATATGGATAAGTCACAGAACCAGAACATTACTAAAGAGGGAAGACTACCTAAGACCTTTTTTGAAATGACTGACAATATGGACTGGGTTGATATCTGGAGAGTTAGAAACCCCCTGGGAAGAGAAGGAACATTCTTTTCTGAAGCTCAACTGACTTGGACACGAATCGACCAAATATGGATAACTAGAAGTCTGGCACCTAAGGTGAGGAAGGTGGAAATCTGCCCCAAAACATGCTCCGACCATAACGCCTTGAGAATGGATATGACATTGATCCCAATCGGCTCCTTTAGATGGAAGATGAATGATGGCCTGTTTAGAGACCAAAGAATTGTAAAGAAGGCCCAAAAAACCTTAAAGGACTATTTTGAGATTAATTTGAACACTACGGTGGAAAAAAGAACTATCTGGGATGCAAGTAAAGCTGTGATGAGAGGGTTCTTGATTCAACAGAATTCCTTAAAGAAAAGACTGCAAAATGAAAAGAAAGATAAAATTCTGGAAAGTATCAAAGAGTTGGAGAAGAAGTTAAGATCTAATCCGAAGTCCCAACCGATTCTGAGAGAAATTAAACTTTATCAGGCGCAATATTCCAAGCTGATAAATCAGGAAATAGAATGGAAGATTAAAACAATGAAACAAAAAACTTTTGAATCGGCAAATAAATGTGGGAAACTGCTAGCTTGGCAGTTGAAAAGGAGACAAAGATTAAATACAGTAACAAACTTAGAGGTTGAAGGAAGGAACATTCAGAACCCGGGAGAGATTAGAAAGTGCTTCCAGAGGTATTTTAAAAAGTTATATACTCAAGGGCCACAAGATGAAATAGAGATTACACAATTTTTGGAGAGAAATGGATTAGCAAAGCTGTCAGAAGAAAATAGAACAATTTTAAATGGCAAAATAACACGACAAGAGATTGAACAGGCCATCCTGAGTCTGAAACAGGGCAAATCACCAGGGCCAGATGGACTGACCTCTAACTACTATAAGACATTGAAGGATTATTTGATACAACCTTTGTTGGAGGTCAGTAATGAAATAATGGAGGGGAAGAAGGCGCCTGAATCGTGGAAAGAAGCATTTATCACATTGATTCCAAAGTCAGAAACTGAAAAGACACAACTCAAGAATTACCGTCCCATCTCCCTTTTAAATGTGGATTACAAAATATTTGCAGATGTTTTGGCACGAAGATTTAAGAAAGTTTTAAGTGAGATAATCCATAAAGACCAGGCAGGCTTTCTCCCGGGCAGACATATGTTTACTAACACAAGGAACATCATAGACATATTGGAACTTTTACAAACAAACATAAACACTAAAGCAGTTTTAATTTTTATAGACGCGGAGAAAGCCTTTGACAACATATCTTGGAAATTTATGAAGGGGAATTTAAAAGAAATGGGAGTGGGACGGGGGTTTGAGAACGGGATTGAGGCAATATATTCAGAACAAAAGGCTAAACTGATAGTTAACAATGTGGTTACAGAAGAGTTTAAAATTGAAAAAGGTACACGACAAGGCTGCCCGATTTCCCCATTACTGTTTATTTCGGTTCTGGAAGTGCTCCTGAATATGATTAGGGGGGACCGGTTGGTGGAAGGGATTCAGGTCGGAGCGAAACAATATAAACTTAAAGCTTTTGCAGATGACCTAGTTCTGACATTACAGGAGCCGGAGTCTAGTTTGAAAAGAGTACTACAACTGATTCAAAACTTTGGTCGAGTGGCAGGATTTAAGTTAAATAAGCAAAAAACTAAAGTTTTGGGGGAAAACGTGACAGATATTGAGTTGGAACAGCTTCAGAAAGAGACAGAACTAAATGTGGTTAAAAAAGTTAAATACCTAGGGGTAAACATAACAGCAAAAAATCTGAGTTTATTTAAAGATAATTATGAAAAATGTTGGTCAGAGATTAAGAGAGACTTGGATAGTTGGTCAAGACTAAAACTTTCTTTGTTAGGCCGAATAGCTGCCATCAAGATGAATGTATTGCCAAAAATGTTATTTTTGTTTCAGACACTGCAGATTGTAGACAAGACAGAGTGCTTCCGGAAGTGGCAGAAAGATATTTCTAAATTTGTCTGGCAGGGCAAAAAGCCCAGAATCAAATTTAAAATATTAACAGATGCGAAAGAAAGAGGGGGCTTTGCCCTGCCAGATTTAAAGTTGTATTATGAAGCTGCAGCTTTCTGCTGGTTAAAAGATTGGTTACTTCTTGAAGATACGGATGTCTTGGATTTGGAAGGTTTTAATAATGCGTTTGGATGGCATGCATATTTATGGTATGATAAAGCTAAGATAAATAAGGCCTTCAAGAACCATATTGTCAGAAAATCAGTTTTTAATGTCTGGACAAAATATAAAGACTTACTGGAGAATAAAACTCCGAGGTGGCTGTCACCCCTGGAGGCTAAGGCTCGGAAAAGAGCCAATATGGAGGCCAACTGGCCAAAATATTGGGAGATAATAGAAAAGGATGGTGACAACTGGAAATTGCAGAGTTTAGAAAAGATGAGAGACAAAGTGCGAGACTGGTTACACTATGCTCAGATTAAAGAAGTGTTTAAAAATGACAAAAAGCTAGGATTCCAAGTGGAAAAGTCAAAGTTAGAAACTGAACTGTTAGAACCTAAGACTAAGGTACTTTCAAGAATGTATAACTTGCTGCTGAAATGGAACACACATGACGAAATGGTAAAATCAACAATGATAAAATGGGCGCAGGATATTGGGTATAATATTATGTTTGAAGATTGGGAAAGGTTGTGGACCTCTGGGCTGAACTTCACTGCATGTAATGCGTTGAAGGAAAATGTGATGAAAATGATGTATAGATGGTACATGACCCCTGTTAAACTGGCTAAAATATACCATTCGTCTGATAGCAAATGTTGGAAATGTAAGGAAAATGAAGGAACATTTTTTCACCTCTGGTGGACCTGCCCTAGAGTGAAGGCCTTTTGGGAGAAGATATATAATGAATTAAAAAAGGTGTTTAAATACACCTTTACTAAGAAATCAGAGGCCTTTCTCCTGGGTATTGTCGGCCAGAGTGTGTTAAAAAAGGACAGAACATTCTTTTTGTACGCAACAACAGCAGCAAGAATATTAATTGCCAAGAATTGGAAAACTCAGGAGCTACCCACTGTGGAAGAATGGCAGATGCAACTGATGGACTATATGCAATTAGCCGAGATGACCGGCAGAATTCGAGACCAGGGAGAAGAAAGGATGGAAGAAGACTGGAGGAAATTTAAGATTTATTTACAAAAATATTGTAATTTGGCTGAGTGCTGAATTGGATGCCAGTGCAGACAATTGTCTACCATTAAATTAGATTTAAGGCTGAATTATATGTCAAACCAAATTAAGATTATTAATTAAGATGAGTTAAATGATAATTTGTTTGAAATTAATTTAATAATGATGTAAGTGTATGCGGGAGGTGTGGGGGAGTCCCATGTAACAATTGAGAGATGTTAAATGGACAATGATAAGTGGTGCTTATCTAACATATGCTTTATTTGAAAACTTCAATAAATATATTATAAAAAAAAAAAAATGTTTGGATAAAATATAAAGATCTTTTAGAAAGGAAGACGCCCAGATGGCTCTCACCAATGGAGGCGAAGGCCCAGAAAAAGTTAAATAAGGATACCAAATGGTTGAGATATTCAGATTTATTATTGGAGGATAAAGAAGGATATAAGTTAAAACCATTTGATCAAGTTAAAGATAAGTTAAATTGGTTACATTATCACCAGATTAATGAATTGTACAAATTAGATAAGAAAAATGGTTTTGCTTCTGAAAAATCTAAGTTGGAGATGGAGTTGGTGGACACTAAAGTTAAAAATCTGTCTAAAATGTATAAGTTACCGTATTTTTTGCTCAATAAGACTCACTTTTTCCCTCCTAAAAAGTAAGGGGAAATGTGTGTGCGTCTTACGGAGCGAATGCAGGCTGCGCAGCTATCCCAGAAGCCAGAACAGCAAGAGGGATTGCTGCTTTCACTGCGCAGCGATCCCTCTTGTTCTGGCTTCTGAGATTCAGAATATTTTTTTTTTCTTGTTTTCCTCCTCCAAAAACTAGGTGCGTCTTATGGTCTGGTGCGTCTAATAGAGCGAAAAATACGGTACTTTTGGAGTGGCATACAAAGGATGAACAAGTTAAATCAGTGATGATAGATTGGGCAAGAGATGTAGGACATAACATAATGTTTGAGGATTGGGAAAGATTGTGGAAGAGAGGGGTCAAGTTCACTGCATGTACAATGTTAAAGGAAAATATAATGAAAATGATGTATAGATGGTATTTGACTCCTGTTAAATTCGCAAAGATCTATCATAACTGTGACAATCTATGCTGGAAATTTAAAGAGAAAGAAGGAACTTTTTATCACATGTGGTGAAAGACTTCTGGGAAAAGATTTATAATGAATTGAAAAAAATGTTGAAATATACATTTATAAAGAAACCAGAGGCCTTTCTTCTGGGAATAACAGGTTTGGAATTGCCCAAGAAAGATGTTAAATTATTTTTGTATGCCACAACTGCTGCTCGAATTTTACTAGCTAAGAAGTGGAAAACGCAAGAACTACCAACTGTGGAAGAATGGCAGATGAAGATGATGGACTTTTCGGAGCTAGCCGACCTGACCGGAAGAGTCCGCGACCAGAATGAGGAGGAGTACCAGGAAGAATGGATGAAATTTAATGATTATTTAGTTAAATACGTTAAGTTAAATTAATTGGAAAAAGCTTGCAATTACCAGTTAGGCTTAGGACTTAAATAAGTAATGTGATGAATTATTATGTTTAAGGCTGAATTGGGAAGAAAGAGTGATGTTAAGTGATTAAGTTAAAATTATAAGAACTTTGATTTGGAAAACCGTTAAAATGATAAGCACTGAAATTCAACTAGGGGGATACGAGGAAGTCACTTAACAATGTTAAGAAGATTAGTTTTAATAAGGTTATGGTTTATGTTTGTTTATTTGTTAGTGTGTTTTTAATTTTGTAAAAATCAATAATTTTTTTTGAAAAACAACAACAACAACAACAACAACAACGCACTTGGGAGCCACCTGCTTTACCATAGCCATCCTGAAGGTAGCAAGAGAAAAGGAGGGCAAAGTAACTTAGACAAGGGGGTGGGGGTGGAAATACAGCAGAAGGAAAACAAGACTTTGTCCCCGAGTCCCAGGTGTGCAAACCAGGTGTACGTGTTGGAAGAAGAAACAGTACCTTCTGAAAATCTGTGGGCTCCCCCCAGTGGACAGTGCGGGTTATGTCCGTTGTTCCATCTCTGCAGGGGTGAGAGAAGCAAAGCGAAGGGAGCTTTGTCAGGCAACGGTGCCCGTCAGGTCAGGATTTTGCAGCAGAGGTCCAGAGCCTCACTTGGCAGAAGGAGCTGGAGGGCTTCCCAAAATGTAGCAAGCAGTGGCGTAGCGTGGGTTGTCAGCACCTGGGGCAAGGCAAGTAATTTGCACCCCCTAACCCGTGGATTTGCGCCCCCTAACCCGTGGATTTGCGCCCCCTAACCCTAACCCCCAGATGTTGCGCCCGGTGCGGCTGGCCCCCCCTGCACCCCCCACGCTACGCCACTGGTAGCAAGGCTGGCTTACCACATTTTGAAGCAAAGTCGGTAATCCAATTGCCATGCAAAGAGGCATGTCCCCCACTCCTTAAGGAGTCCAGAGTGTATAAAACTACCTAGTTTTAGGTAGTGAGGAGCTGTTTTGGTGGATCGGACTCCCCACACTTAGCCCCAAAGTCGTGCCACATATATTTAGGGTAGCACGTGGAGAACCTTTGAGAGCAGCAGTTCCCCCTTTGCTAAGTGGAACCTGTTGCTCCCAGACACTTGCCTGACTCTTAACCCTGATTTAGGAAGTGAGGGTTTCGTTTTTTAGCAATGCCTCTGTTCTTCCTTCTGGTTACCTGTTTTATTCTGAGTAGCTGTATTTTTAAATACCATTTATTGCGCCTCAACCCTGGATCTCCTCCACAAGACCTGTTCCTTGAGCAGGGAGCCTAATGAATCTTAACAACAAAAATAATGACAATCTGGGAGCACCTCTGCTCTTCCTCCTAGGCATAGTTCGATATTTCAATTGTATCATGTGATGGGTAGTAAATATTCTGGCTGTTTATATGTTGTAACCTGTTCACAACGTTTTACAGACTTTATAGAGAAAGCGGCCAATAATTTGTAACAACAACAAGTATTATGACAAATTCATTACCCGCCCTTCACCAGCAGGTCCCAGTGTGGGTTACAACAATTTTAAAACAGTTTAAACAAATCACAGGTGACTCCTAAAACACACACACACAAAACCAAGGCAAAGAGGTGTGTCTTCATCATATGACAAAAACTACATAATGTAGGCACCATATGCACCTCTGTGGGGAGGAAGTTCCACAATTTAGAGGCCGCCACAGGCACAATACCTCCATTGCAGGGGGTTGGACTAGATGACCACAGGGTCCCTCCCAACTCAACAAGTCTATGATTCTACCACCCCGAGCCTGTGAGGGCAGCAGAACTATCAAGAGCTGCTGCTCTTAATACTCCATACGGTCAGTGGCAGATGCTGAGTTCTCAAATTTTAGCAGTGCCCTGTGTGACGCCAAAATCTGCTGCCCCCCCACCTCTTTCACTGCATTCTAAATAACAGTTGTGGCATCCCCAGGTTCCCCGCCCAGTGCGACCAAACCAGTTGCACTCCCCTAAATCTGCCCAGGTAGGACCTAGGGTAGGACACTGTATTTCAGAGATCAATAGATGAAACCAAACCCTAGAGTACAAGGAGGTGTCACTGGGGCATATTCAGAGTGCTATCCTTGATAGGAGAAAGCTCCATAAATCCAGAAGCAGCTTGCTAGGTGGGGAGGAGTCTCTTTGCTATCTTCTCAGCAGATGGTTCACTGGTGTTTACCAGGGGATGGGGGGGGTGTGAGGCAGTGGGGAAGTTGGTGATGTGTAAGCACATCAGCAGGAGTGCCACATTGGCTCTGCCAGTGTGTTTGCACTCCGCTGACCTTCCTGCCACTTTCCTCTCTCCCTCCTACGGTACAGTGACCCGTCTGCCAGCAACCTAGCACAGAGGCTCTGCCCCACAAGGTGAGCTGCTTCTCCATAAAACCCACTGCCAGGTGCAGGCACCTGAGCCGGGCCAAAGAGAGAGAGGGCATCCCATACTCACAAATATTGGCCCCCTGAGTCCAGCAGGTACATTTCATTCACAGTCAGGTTTCGGGCAGTAGCATTGGATGGGCTGAAAGAGGAAAAGAAAGACACAGAGAGGAACATCAGAATTAGCATGTTGGGTCAGGCAATTGTGCCTCCAAGCTCAGTGTTCAGTCACCAGCAGACGCAGGGAAATTCAAAAACAGGATAAGGTGGCAACATTCACCCAATAAGAGTAAAGGAATATTACTATTATATGGAAGCACATAGTTTCCCCCAAAGGATCATGGGAACTGTAGTTTATCCCTCACAGAGCTAGAATCCCCAGCACCCTTAACAAGCAGTTCCCAGAATTCTTTGGGGGAAAGTCATGTGCTTTAGAGGCATGGGTTGTACACAGCCTCTGTTTAGATGATGATTTTTATTCCTCCGCTGCCCTCCACCGTAAAGTCCCATGGCAGATGACAACAATATAGAAACAAAAGATCACAACAATTTACAATCAGAAAAACAGAGCAAGAATGTAAGAAGCAACAGTGGCCAAAGGGGTGGGAATGTGCTTCAAAGCCGTCTTCCCAGCACCGGGGCCGATGCAGCTTATCTGAATGTGCCTTGTGTGGAGTGAGGTTGTGGTGAGGCTGGGCTGTGTGGCTGCACCGAGTGCCAACCTGCCACTCTCACTGGTGTATCCCATCCAAGCCACCACCATGGGTCACCCAAGTCCCACCCAATAAGTGGCAGGGATGCTGGTTTTGGGAGGGCTGCTCCACCTCACCACAAAGGCTGCTAGTAAAAAAACCAAAAAACCCTGCTGAATCAGACCAAAGAATAGACTAATCCAGAACCCTCTTCCTGTTTTCTAGTGACCAACCAGGGCTACGGTATGTACACACCATACATTTCAAGCACCACCCCAAAGAATCTTAGGAATCGTCGTTTACCCAGAGACGAGCCTAGGCACTTGTGCCCTATTGGTGCCTCCAAAGCCAGGAGAGACTATGGAGTAGAAACTTAAAGTTTGCTTTTCTTCACCTTCACTCCGACAGCGATTTCCTGGCCATCAGAGTTGGGTCTGCTCTGTTCCCCATCCCCCCAATCAGTCTGTCTGCCTACTGCCTCCTTCTGCTCCATGCTTTCCCTTCTGCCTCCTTCTGCTTCCCTTCCTTTTTCCTCCTCCAACAACTCTTCCCTGCTCTCTCTGTCTTTCTTCTCTCCGAGCCCCTGCTCACACTTCTAAAAGCTTGCCAGCCAACTGGAGAGGGCTCCATAGAGCTGCTACAACAGTGAAGTAAAGGTAAAGGTACCCCTGACCCTTAGGTCCAGTCCCGCTCCTGCCCACCTGGCTACAGCAGTACACACCAGCAACTGGATTCCTCTGCAGAGATGGCCATAGGAGCCTGTATGCCTGACCGAACAGCGGAAGAGCAGCTCTGGGGTGTGTGCAGGCTCCTAGCCACTCCAAGCCAGAGGTGCAATTCTTGTGCCTTCCTAGGCCTGTGCCCTTGTGGGCTAACCTGGCCAGCCCCTGAGTTTACCCCTCACAGAGTTACAACTCCCAGCACCATGAAGAAGCTAGAGTTCTCAGATACTTTAAATGCACTGGGTGTCTACACCTGGGTGTTTCTGGAAAGCCCACAGGCAGAGCAAGAGAGTGACAGCTCTCTCCCAGGATAGCTCCCCAGAGAGGCAGCCTTCTTCTGAATCTGAACATAGCATACAAACAGAGCAGCTAGCAACTATCGGCAGCTGTATCCTCCACGGACCATCTCCTTTTAAAGCCATTGAAATTGGTGGTCATTTGAAATATACTCAGAGTCGCAAAGTGATTTCATGCTCTTTATTCAGCTCATAGTGGTGAGGAGGAATGAATGAATGAAAGTCCCCTCAAAGTATCTGCTTTATATACATTATTTACACAATGGGCTGCACATGATTGGCTAATTCCAGAATTCTACTGTAAGCCAATCAAGTTGTGGATTCACTTCTATCTGGAGCATGATTGGGTGGTTCCTGCCAACCAATCATACTGCTGCATTGTTCTAGGACCAATCAGACTGCTGCATTCTGAATCCTATTGTTCTAGGACCAATCAGACTGCTGCCTTTTGGATCCTATTGTTCTAGGACCAATCAGACTGCTGCAGTTTGGATCCTATTCAACTCAGTACATAACATCATTATTGCCTCTTGTGGGAATGAGCTCCCTAATGGCACCTCCATGTCCCAAGGCTCCCAGGTGGGTGGGTGGTTGGGATATAATTGCCTTTGTGCCTTTCTGTGAGTTTCCTGGAAGTGGGGGGGGGGGGCTAGCCAGTGTGAGAAAACAGGATGCTGAATTCACCAGCAGGGCTCTCTCTCCCTATGCTTTGCAGAGGCAGGTGTGACATGCACGCTCAGGAACCCATGTGCACAAACCACAACCTATATTTGGGCATGCCATTTTTAGATCCTGCCCACCCCGGTTTGTGCAGATTCTTGGCAGCTCTGTGGTTTCCCTCTACACGCTCACGGCTTTTAGGACGGGCTCCTTTATGTGAGCATTGCAGACCAAGGCTATGTGCACATCAGTAGCTTAAAATGCAACGAATCTCTCTCTCTCTTTCTCTTTCTCTCTCTCTCACACACACAACAACAACAACAACATTGCGCTTGCATGTTGCTGTTCAAACCAGTGAGGGGGTGGGGGGATGTCTTCAGCTGATGCACATTAACTGTTTGATTTCTCCCCACCCCCGGCCCAGCATTGTTCTTCGTAAATTTGCCCTCTGTACATGTGCAACATCTGCTTCGAATGTACCTGGCTCAGCTTAACTGTGAAGTGAACGTAGTTTAGGTTTTCAAATCGGGTAGAAGCTGCATCAAACAGCAGTATATCTGAAGAAACAACAGTGTGGATAGGGACCGTGGCTCAGTATCATGTGTGCATTGCTTCAAACACCAGCGGTGGGATTGCACTGGAGCCAAAGTAAGTGGTAATGTGTGCCAAGCCTAAGTTCTCAGAGGCTGTGACGCCAGTTTTAACAAACCCAATTTTTCAACTGTTCTTGTGGAGAATGCAAGGAGGCAGTAAGGCAGAAGTAGGGAACAATCAGGCCCAGAGGCCAAATCTGCCCCTCCAGACCTCTCTGTTTGGCCCTTTGGGGCTCTCCCTTGGACTGACTGCCTCTCTGGGCCACACCTCCTCTCCCCTGGCCACGCCTCTCACCACCCCCATTTTGTGCTCCTCCTTGAGCGCTTGTGTCTGGCTGAAAGATGGGGAGAGAAGAGGCCACACTGATGCATTTCAATCACACGGCTTCCCTCAAAGAATCCTGGGAGCTGCCATTTGTTAAGGGTGCTGGGAACTGTAGCCCTGTTGGGGGAAATTACAGTTCCCAAGGTTTCGAAGGGAGCAAGCTGTGACTGTTCAAGTGACATAGATGTGCTTTAAATGTTATCGTGTGGATAGGATCGTGTGTTTCTGGCCTGATTTCTATGTTGCTGGAATGTAGCCTACTGTAATGCTCTATAATTTAAAGTAATATCATCCCCCTTTAAACAGTCATGGCTTCCTCCAAAGAATCATGAGAAGGTGCTGCGAGTTGTTAGGATTCCTCTATTCCTCTCACACAGCTACAATTCCCAGAGTTCCCTGGGAAGAGGGATTGATTGTTAAAATACTCTGGGAACTGTAGCTCTTTGAAGAGGCAACACCTCTCAGCAATCTTAACAAATTACAGTTCCCATGATTCTTTGAGGGAAGCCCTTACCGTTTTAAGTGGGGGGTGATACTGCTTTAAATGTATAACGCAGATGGAGCCTCCAAACGTGTACATCGGTCAAAACTGCATACAAAAAAACAACAACATGTTTATTAGGAGAAATTTGCACTAAAATGCTGATGAATTTTCACAAATCACAGATCTCTGCAGAAATGTGGAGAACTGAATTTAGGAGTGGGAAAATGAGGAAAGGGGGGAACTGATAAGGGCAGAGCCCTCCATCCCTATCCATCTCTGATTATAGGCCCTAGTTAAATAGATGGAAATGGTGAGTGATAATAAGAAGCAAATGGTAGAGTCCTCCACTACTTTGGTTCTGAGAGAGGGAGCTGTCCACATGTTTTGGGTTGTGGCACTGTGAATTTCGAAGGTTACCTGTGTTTCGGTTCCTGTATTGTTTTGGTAAATGTGAATCAGGTAGGTTTGCAAACCAAAACAAATTTCTCCTCAATCCCTACCTGTAATGGGCCAGAGCTGCATTCAGACCAGTGGCGGAGATTGTCTCAAAGCTGGGTCCCTTGCAGTTGGCCTCTTCGCTGTGGAGGGAAAGAGAAAACTCTGGTTGGCACCCTTTTCACCCTCTGCAGCGTCATCACCACTGATTGATTTTCATACTGTTCACATGCCACAAAAGCTTCTAAGCCATTTACAAGCATAAAATCTACTATAAATTCCATACATAATTAAAATAAAAGAATAAAACAACTCTACCAAAATAGTAAAACCACTCAGATTTGATACCATTATTTTTATTATTTATTTAATTTCTATACCATCCTATACCCGAAGCATAACAATGTGACAGTTTTTAAAACCCCCCAATTAAAATAGATAGGTCAAGAAGTTCAACTTCAGGGGAATGAATGCTTGTCTAAGCAGGTGTACCTTCAATAGCCAGGGGAATGCCAATATAGATGGGGCTTCTCATATTTCAGCAGAGAGGACATTCCACAACACTGGTGCCACCAGTGAAAAGGCCTTCCTCCATGTTCTCACAATGTGATAATCATCAGACCATGGCAAAACTAGCCTAAATGAAGCATTGCCCTTTTCAGACTGACCTACGCAACTGGTCTACATAACGGGCGCCAGAGATTTCATTCACAGAACCGGTGGGAACATTCTTTTCCAGCCAGACCAAGTACCGAATCACTGCAATGGCATCTCGTACCTGTGGTTGTAATCGTTGTTTAGTATTTCTATCCTGCCTTTCTATAATAAGTACACAGAGAAACTTACAGCAAAATAATAAATAGCCACATTGCAAATTTACGAGCATGACCAAAAACACCCTTCTCTCTCTCTCTCTCTCTCTCTCTCTCTCTCTCTCTCTCTAAAAACCAAATGGAACACATGATTGCAATAAATATTCAAATATCATTTTATCATCACGTCTGTTGCGGAATGCACACATCATTCACAGATGTCCCATTCTGACTGTCTACACCCTGTATCAAGTTTTCATCTGCAGAGGCATCATAGTTGGCTGGAGCCACACTATATGGCTGCAACATGGCCTCATGATATAATCTCTACCAGCATCATGTCTAGCCCTGACCTGGTACTGGACATGGAGTCCTCAGAAGACAAAACAGACACCCCATGGGTTGAGAATCTTGGGGAGCTGGCAGGGTCCCCAGAGTTCAATGCTGAAGATCCCCTTGTGGGTCCTCCCCCAAGTTGATACTTGATGAAGAACCCCCGAAACTGTCAAAGATGAGGAGCCACCCTCTCCCCCACCAGTCCTGATGGGTGCCAGCCCCAAAGGCTTCAGGCAACACTGTCCAGACCAGTCATGGGTAAAGGGTCCATTTGCTGTGGTTTAGGAGAACTCCCTTGAGCTTCCACCCAAATCTAAACTCACAGGATCATTGCACCACAACGTTCCACTGCTTTTGCACTCGCGGTGGGCTTACATACATGGGCAGCTCGCAGCATCTCTTGCTCCTTGGCGTTCTTGACTGCTTTGGTGATCATGACAGGAGAGTACTCCTCTACCAACAGTTTTTTCTGTAAGACAGGAAGGAGGCAGCCATGTCAACAGGCCATTCTCAGGGGGGATGCACCTGTCGGCTTACCATGAAGCAGACCAGCTGGAGGCAGGCCTTTGTCATCACTCGCAGAGCATGTTGTGCAGTTCCCCTTTGCTTATGCTGCATTCTATATGTGGCAGTTCTCACAGCATATCTTAGAGTGCCTGCATGCATGCATGCACGATCATCTCCTGATGTCTGCTGTGTCCCTCAATGAACTCCATTTGAGGCAGGGCTCTGGTCCTGGAGCCTGGTTTCAATCCCAGAGCTCAACATTAAAAACACTTGTGAAGTAACAAACATAAGACATGAGGAAGAGTCCCTCTGGATCAGATGAAAGGTCTATCTAGGTTTAGGGGATTAGCAAATCTTCCAATTTCAGGCTGAATTCAGATGGCATTTTATTTCATTTTCACAACTTTCCCCGTTGGTTCTACAAGGCATTGTGGTGAAATACAGTGCAGAAAAAAGAGACTTCAGTTACACCACCCAGAAAAAAACCACGCCTCTGCACAGGTAACTTTCTGTGCAAATGCATATGCCCTAACCAGAGTGAAAGGAGAGGTGTGCCTAATAATAGCTTGTGTGACCTAAAAAGCAGGGCTCGGCAGCTCAGTTGTCATGCACTGCCACCCGCTGCAAACATTGTCAGGTGGTGCAGAAACTTTGCAGGATTTAAGACAGCAAACAGCATGCAAAAACCATGCAGAGAGCTTCCTGTGCAGGAAGTTACCAGCTATGTTGATTATCCCCTCAGAGACAGCATGCTTTTGAATACCAGCTGCTGGAAACTGCAGGATGAGAGTGCCCAGGTCTTGCTTGCCGGTTTCCTGCAGGCATCTGGTCGGCCACTGAGAACAGAATGCTGGACTAGCCTGATCCAGCAAGCTCTTACGTTCTTAATTGCACAGTGAATGGAGGCGATGCACTATTTGATGTCATGTGAAAACATAACAAAACTTTTGCTTTTAGCAAACAAAAAGGGGTTCCCATATGGATGGGCCCAGGGTTGACAATACTAAGCTAGGTGAATCAATTGTCTGACTTGGTACAAAGCAGATTCCTATCCTAAGTTTCCAAACCATGAGTGGTGGTGATGGCTCACTCTCTATGTTCTTCCTTTTCACCTGGGAAGGGCCATAGCTGAGTGGCAGAGCATCTGCTCTGCACAGAGACGGTCACAGGTTCAATCCTTGGCATCTCCACATGGGACTGGGAGTGCCCCCCATCTGAAACCTTGGAGAGCAGCTGCCAGTCAGTGTAAGGTAAGGTAAAAGGTAAAGGACCCCTGAACTGTCAAAGGCGACTATGGGGTTGTGGCGCTCATTTTGCTTTCAGGCCGAGGGAGCTGGTGTTTGTCCACAGGCAGCTTTCCAGGTCATGTGGCCAGCATGACTAAACCGCTTCTGGCATAGTGGGACACCGTGATGGAAGCCAGAGCGCACGGAAACGCTGTTTACCTTCCCACTGCAGTGGTACCTATTTATCTACTTGCACTGGCATGCTTTTGAACTGCTAGGTTGGCAGGAGCTGGGACAGAACAACAGGAGCTCACCCCCTCGCGCGGATTCGAACAGCCGACCTTCTGTTCAGCAAGACCAAGAGGCTCAGTGGTTTAGACCACAGTGCCACCCACATCCCTGACCAGTCAGTGTAGTAGACCATAGTAAGCTAGATGGACCAATGGT
Organism: Podarcis filfolensis; assembly: GCF_964270895.1. NCBI lineage: Eukaryota > Metazoa > Chordata > Lepidosauria > Squamata > Lacertidae > Podarcis > Podarcis filfolensis. The sequence continues at coordinate 17,991,336 of NC_139617.1, forward strand.
CTGACTCAATGGAAGGCAGATATCTATGCTTCTCCCCCAGTTTTTCCAGTGCAGCCTCCTCTCTGATTCAATGGTTCCCCTGTACAAGAGTCTCTCCATCTTTCTTACTTACCAGGGGGATTTCTCGATAGAGTCCTAGGGTGGTGTATTCAGTCCCGATCCAGATTCGAACGCCATCCTGCTGGGCATACTTTCTCAGACTTGCACTTGCTTGATCATAGTCCTCCACCTGCACACACAGGGGCCCTGGGCACTGAGAGGCCAGCGACTGGGATGCCTCTTTGCTCAGTCGACTCTGGTTCACAAACAGACTAAGGAGGTGTGGGGGCAAACCAAGTGAGGTTGGAAGAACAAACAACTGTGTGTTACTTTGTTGATTCACTTTGGCCCCCTCTAACACTGTACATTTAATGTGCTAGTAAACAGCTAAAATCGCTTTAAACCAGGGGTAGGCAACCTAAGGCCCAGGGGCCGGATGTGGACCAATCGCCTTCTAAATCCGGCCTGCGGATGTTCTGGGAATCAGCATGTTTTTACATGAGTAGACTGTGTCCTTTTATTTAAAATGCATCTCTGGGTTATTTGTGGGGTCTGCCTGGTGTTTTTACGTGAGCAGAATGTGTGCTTTTATTTAAAATGAATCTCTGGGTTATTTGTGGGGCATAGGAATTAGTTCATTACCCCCTCAAAAAAATATAGTCCGGCCCACCACATGGTTCTGAGGGACAGTGGACCGGCCCATGGCTGAAAAAGGTTGCTGATTCCTGCTTTAAACAGTCATGGCCTCCCCTGCCCCAAAGAATCCTGGGAAGTATAGTTTGCTAAGGGCTCTGAGAGCTGTTAGGATGTCTCTATTCCCTTCACAGAGCTCCAGTTTTCAAGAGTGGTTTAAAAACAGCCCATCCCTCTTCTCAGGGAACTTATGGGAATTTTGTGAACATTGTTTGGCTGGGGAACTGCACCACAGAATTCAGATAGGTTAGAATTTCAAAGGAGGGCTGTGTTTCCTGGAACGATATGAAGACTGAAAGTGAGAATTTGGTAGTGTTGCCTGTAAATACAAACTGCATAGAATTTCTCCCTAATGCTTAGTCAGGACAAAACGCTGAGTTTCTGTTTTGGGGGAGGGGAGGTAAAACAGGAAATGGAGGATAGGAAATGGAGTGTTCTGGAAGAGGGCATGGCTGGCTGGCATGCACCTGAGGAGAGCATCTCACACTGCAGCCATTTTATTCTGGATCCCACTTGTTTGAACCAGACCCTTGTCTGAGACGGTGAGTAAGTTGCTCAAGTACCTGATATCTGTCTTGGTGAGAAGTGTGTAAGCGTAGAAGACAGGTGTGTAAGGGATGTCATCTCCCCGAAGATTGAAGAGCCCTGTGGAAAGGCAGGAGTTTCTTACAAATTCCATTTCCCCTCTTCTTCTTCTTTTTGCCCAGGAGGTTTTTAAGTGGTTGAAGGAAGCAGGGTAGGGTTATGGGGAGAGTGGCTTGCAGAATGGAGACAGGATTAGAGTCACGGGGGAAGCAGAGGAGAAGGCCCTGAAGTGATCATGGGTCGTTCTGAAATCCCTGGAATCTTGCACAGCTCAGAGATTGGGGTGGCGTGCAAACTGTATATAAGGGCACATTCAGATGACCTATTATTATTATTATTATTAAGCATTCATTCTGAATTGTTTGCAGGGAGATCAGACCATGGTGGATATTTATTGTGCATTCATTCTGATTTGTTTGTGGGGAGGTTAGATGAGATTGCGCCAAAGCAAATGTTATCAACACGTTCTCCAGTGCATTTCCCAATCACTTTCCTTATTAAAAAAAGTCTGATCTTTTGGGGAGAAAGAGTTTGACGTGCAAGATCTCCCAATCCACTGTACAATTTTAATTGGCAGGGATGTGACTGGTCCATCTAGCTCGGTGTTGTATAAAGTGAATGACAGCACCTCTCTGGGGTTTCACAAAGGGAACTTCCCAGCCCTACCTAAAGAAGCACAGGACTGAACATGCGACCTTCTGCTTCCAAAGCATCTGAAGCCTTCCTAACAATGCCACTCTCTGGAGCCAGCCCTGGTGGGAGTAGCTCAGGAACAGCAAGTGAGGACAACAAAGGGAATGTGTACTGACATAGCTGAGGAGGCTGCAGAAACAGGCAATATGGAAATATAGAAAGCAAGCTGTGCATTAACTTGATTACAACGGAGCACTCACAGGCGGTTTCCTCGAGACCAGAAAGCAGGACTGCTGTGGGCTTCCTGCCATGATTCTCCATCTGAGTCCGGATAACAGAAATCTTCTCTTGCCAACTGCTCCCTGAAAGAAGAGGAGGTGAGATGCAATGGTAGGTGGGTTGGCACCCACCTGTCCCTTCCCTAACCTTGTGGCTCCACGAGGGCCTCATGCAAGACCATGTGCAGTTAAGAACCAGTTTCGATGGTCCAGAAATGAAGGTATTACAGGCAGCTGTAAAAACCTGGACACCATCGGGCTATCAGTGTACAGGGCACATTACGGAGTTACATAAGCAATGGGAGGAGAGATAAACCAAACAGATGAAAATAGGAAATATATACAGAAGAACTTATCTGCCTGATGCCAAGTCAAACCAGGGAATATTAGAAGACTGAAGCATGCCAACTTGAATGTCTTCTCTTGCTTCCCCTGAACTTCATTAATGTTAGAGAAAACAGGCCAGTCCTGCCAAGTAACTCTAGTGTAATGTATGAACATAGGAATAATAATAATAATAAATTTTTATTTATACCCCGCCCTTCCCGGTTCAAAAACCGGGCTCAGGGCAGCTAACAACAAATTTAAAATACTAAATTATAAAGCAGCATAAAATACAGTATAAAAACATGAATAACAATAAAATTCAAAAATAAATTTAGGGGAAGTAAGCATTAGATAACACCCAGGGCTAGCTGGCTGAATTGGTCCTACTTGGGCCAGCGAGGAGGCCAGGGGAGAATTAGCTGTGGGGTCTCAGAGCGGGTGATCTTCATAAAAGGGTAAGGGGAGAGAAGAGAAGGGAAATAAATGATCAGGCTGAATTCAAATTAAAGGCCAGACAGAATAGCTCTGTCTTACAGGCCCGACGGAAGGAGGTTAAATCCTGAAGGGCCCTAGTCTCATGGGACAGAGCATTCCACCAGGTCGGAGCCATCACTGAAAAGGCCCTGGCCCTGGTGGAGGACAGTCTGACTTCCTTAGGGCCTGGGACCTCTAAACTATGGTTATTCATGGACCTTAAGGTCCTCTGCAGGGCATACCAGGAATCCATCTTGTAGTCATAGGATTGGCCAACTAGCTCAGTGCTGTGTACACTGGCTAACAGCAGCTCTCCAGGGTTTCAGACAGAGGTCAGGGGATATTCCCTGCTGTACCTGGAGATTCTGGGGATTGAACCTAGGACTTTGTTCTGGACAGGAGCTCTGCCACTGAGGTGTGGCACTTCCCCAGGAAGGCCGGCACCAGTCCATGCATGGCTCAAGAACATACCCACAAAGTTGTCATTGAGTTGGTAGATGGTGTTGGTGGGAGGAGGAGGTCTCTGTGCCCCCCACGCTTGGTCCACCAGGTTGTCCTCTAGGGGAACGAGGATTATATCTGAACCCTCCAGGACCTGGTTGTAGCTCTCCCAGTTTTCTGCGGAAAGAGGATGTCAAGCAGGTAGATGCGGAAAAATCACCAGTGGTTGTAAATATCATTTCCAGAAGAAATTAGTTCCAGTTCACATTGAACAGCAGCCAAGAACAATTACAGAAAAGGAACTAATTTTGTTCCCAAAGGGAATTGATTCCGTTCCAGTTCAGTCCACAGTTAAATTCAGTTTATTCATGTCGTCCTTAGTGGTTTCCCCCCAGCCTTCAGTATCTTACAAGTCATTCTGCTAAATTAGAATATATACTTAAAAGAACATTGAAACACACTATGTAATGTGAGTGGTTGTTCCTCCCCCCCAACAATTACAATATTTGAACTTAAATAGCAGCATTACAGTCATACCTCGTGTTACGTTTGCTTCACGTTGCAGCTTTCCAGGTTATGAATGCAGCAAACCTGGAAGTGTTTACTTCTGGGTTCGCCCCGCGTGCATGTGCCGAAGCAATCTGCACGCTTCACACACGCGCAGAAGTGATCTGCACGCTTCACGCATGCGCAGAAGCAATCTGCGCTTCATGCATGTGCAGAAGTGGTCTATCGCACTTCACGAACGCGCAGTAGCGGCACTCTATTTATGGACTTTTCAGGGTGTGAATGGCACCCCGAAATGGATTGCATTCGTAAGTAGAGGTACCACTGTACTTTTTAGATAGGTAAAAATGTGAAATGCAGTGACCACAATCAAACACAGAGTAGTCCCATGTATAAAATTATTGAATGAAAATGAAAATTGAATTGAATTTATACAACCTCCCCAAGTTCCGCTGCAGAAGGAACTGAGGGCTTATCTCACTTCTGTTTCCTGCACTGCTTTCCCCTGGGAAAACCCACGGTTTAGAGTTGCATTGCAGCAAATGGCAATCAGGTTTCCTGCAGATTGCCATTTGTTCCGATTAATCGCTAAAGAGCATGTTTTCTGGGGGAAGCAGGGCGGGGTCGGGAGCAAAGGTGAAACTGCGCAGACCCATCATGCTTTCTTTGCACTGGACAGGTGGAAGTGGGGATGAGCCCTTAATTCACATTCAGTTCACTTGGAAATTACAGCAACTGATTTCATGCGTTATTCAGATTTATTTTTTTAGTTAATCTGAACTAGTTCAATCCAGGGGCTGAAAATGACTCCATAGGTGCCCACAGGTACAGAGCAGCTTTCCTTGGCCAGGGTCTGTGGGAGAGGGGCAGAGCAAGTCACCTGTAGTAGAGCAGTTACTCTTAGATTCTGGGTGGACTTAGGCCTCTCCATCCCTCTTAGAAGGTAAAATCGCCCACTGAGCACCATGGCTAAGTGTGCATTTACACAGTAGTATGTGTAAATCTCATGAGAGGCGTGTTTCCAACTGCCCAACTCCTTGTGCTTGGGAGCCTTGCAAGTGAATGCAGGAGAGGGACATGAGCAACATAATGGGAGCAGTATCTCTAGCACTAAGCTGAAACTGTGAAGCTCTCTTGTTATTTTTGCTATTGGATGCTGCATGTTGTTTAAGTAATCTTGTTTTATTTATTGTATTATTATGAATCTGTGGTGCAAGACAACCTGAATTCTGGATCGGGTTAGTGTTAGAATTTAATTAAGTTGGGATGCTAGAACCAGGAAATAGACGCACTCATGTGTGTTTAACATAGATCCATGTGTGTATTTGACCTGCGTCCTAATAATTTAATTAGCATATTATGCCGGGCAGACTTCCTGTGTTGTGTATTAGGCACTTCTTAATGCTAGGAAATCAGCATTAGTTGAAAGGTAATGGAGTCATCTTAATTCCCTTTGAGGTGGTGGCCTGAGGATAATGAACCATTAGCATCACGAAAGGGTGGGGGCTCTTCCTGAGGCCGAGACAATGAAAGCTTGAGAGGAACAGAGTGATGCAAGCTGTCAGGGGAAGGTTAGAGATGAGTGATTTGCTGCTGAGCTGCAAGGCTGCAACCAGGGGGGGAAATAGAAACCTTGTGGTGCTCTGTATCCGTCTCTAGCTAGGCTTCAGGTTGCATATATGTGTAAATAAACCATGTATCATAAAGACACCATAGTTTCTGCTGTGCCTCATTTTTCCAAAAGGAAACACAGGCCAGAGGTGGAATAAGGGCAGTGCGAGCTGGACCTGTAGTTTGTTAAGGCTGCTGGGAATTGTAGTTCTGTGAGGGGTAAGCTACAGTTCCCAAGATTCTTTGGGGGGGGGAAACCATGTGCTTTAAATGCATAGTGCAGATGTGACGAACAGTGCTTCTTACCAATAGAAAAGAGGAAGGGATCCAATCCAATTCTCTCCCCAGCTGAAACTTCTTGAAGAATCCACTGCCCAATAGAGCTGATCCAGACTGCAAGAGAAAGGAGAGTGAACACTGGTGAGTGTTCCAGCAACTGCATGGACCACCTCAAGAGAAGAAGAAGCTAGCTGCAATTCCATTGGTAACATTGGCCATTGAGTCAACTAATGCCACAGCTCAATGGCAGAGCCAGTAGCACCCAATGTCGTTGGGTGGAACTGCCTCCCTGATGCTGACATCACAGCAGCATACTTGGATGAATCTGGACAGGGCAGTGGGTATGGGTCAAGTGGGTCCAGGATGTGATTAAGGCATCCTTGCGGGGTGGGTGGGAGTGGTCCAGGCGATTGTCAAAGGGGCAGTGATTTGATCACTCCTGAAAAGGCCCACACTGGACTTTGCAGTGACTACTGCCCAGCTACAAATACTCCCTTTTCGGATTTAGGGATTGAGAGGGTAGTGGTGTAACAGCTCCAGGCACTCTTGGATGAAACCGATTGTTTTGATTCATTTCAATCTGGGTTCAGTCCTGGTGATGGGACTGGATTGACCTTGGTTGCCCCAACAGATGACTTTTATCAGGAGAAAGACAGGGTGATGCTGTTATTTTTACTTGCACTCTCAGAAGCGTTTGCTGCCACTGTGCATGGTATCCTCCTGAACAGACTAGGGTGGGGGGAAGATGGGTGTGAGAGACACTGTTTTACAGTGGCTCTGATACCACCTCCAGGGTTGGTTTCAGAGAATAGCCTCAGGTGATTACCTTCTGGCTCAGTGGCAGCTGTGCTGGGGGGTTCCAAATAATACCATCTTGCCACCAATGTTATTCAATAACTATATGAAGCAATCAGGAGAGACTATGCCAGCCCTGGACCAGTTGCTCTGTGATGGGCTTGATAAAGGTCAGCAGACTTGAGTCTGAATCCTAGCAAGATGTAGGTGTCACGTGTCAGCGGTTCCTGAGTCTGTGTGCCTGTTTTTCATATATGAAATCGCATAATTGCTTTTATTCTTGATGTGAATTTATTGTGAAATCATATTGAGATATTTTATGGGCACTGATTAATGAATTGAATTAGTTAATTAGCTATGCAGGTGCCTCATTAAAAAAAGTGGGTGAACAAAGCATAGCTGTTTCACAAGAAATTCACACGGTGGAAGCAGCCCAGGACTGGGTGCAACATATATATATATATATATATATATATATATATATATAGTATTCATGAAAATTCACCAGCGTTTTAGTGCAAATATATTCATTTTCACATTTTTGTATGCACAAGTTTCCCAAAGCAACTTCCCCTAGTACAATGCATTTTTCTATGTTATTTTCACTGCTATATGCATTTCTATGCACACACTGCCCTAGTAGATGCATTTTCTTCACATTATTTGGCTGGAGGACTCCACTGCAAAATTCAGACGTGCCAATTTTGAAAGACGGCTGCTTTTCAGTCTGCATATTGTTTCAGGAAAAGCTAATTTAATTGTGAGCTGAATTGAATTTCTCCCTATCTCTATGCAGCCCTGGTGGCCAGACGGGGAACTGCACCCCAAGACATTTTTATGGAGGGCACTAACTTGATTTCTGCAGCTCCCAGTTGCAATCCATTTGCCGCTCAGCTTGGATCCAGTAGCGACTGTCAGTGAAGAGCACAGCCTTCTGCAAAGTGACCACGCCAGTCCCTACAACAAACAAGCAGAACAATTTAATGTGTGTGTATCATGATAAATTCCTAAAATCAGAGTTGCTATGACCTGAGCTTGCTTGAGAACACATTCCTCAGCCCTATTTCCTAGCACTTGCTGGAACTGGTTACTACTTGGTGAAGGAAATATACTCTGTACATGCCTATAAGCTTCTTTACTATGTCTTGGTATCCCAGAGCTAAACAAGGCCTAAATAAAAGGTAAAGGGTAAAGGACCCCTGGACAGTTAAGTCCAGTCAAAGGCGACTATAGGGTTGCAGCGCTCATCTCGCTTTCAGGCCAAGGGAACCAGCATTTGTCCAAGCTTTCTGGGTCATGTGACCAGCATGACTAAACCGCTTCTGGTGCAAGAAAGCACCATGATGGAAACCAGAGCGCATGGAAATGCTGTTTACCTTCCTTCTGCAGTGGTACATATTTATCTACTTGCACTGGCATGCTTTCGAACTGCTAGGTTGGCAGGAGCTGGGACACAGCAATGGGAGCTCACCCTGTCACAGGGATTCAAACCGCCGACCTTCTGATCGGCAAGTCCAAGAGGCTCAGTGGTTTAGACCAACGTCCTAAATAGGTCATATCCAAACCATACATTTAAAGCACATGTCTTTTCCCAAATAATCCCGGAAACTCTAGTTTATTAAGGGTGCTGGGAACTGTAGCTCTGTGATGATAAACTGCAGTTCCCAGGTTTCATTGCAGGGGAGGGAGCCATGTGCTTTAAATGTCCTTTATATGCATGGTGTAGAATGGATGTGGCAATGTGTTTCACAACCGATGTTGTGAGTGCTCTTTCATGTGAAGTGCATCATTTATAAATGATGTCAATGAAAAGACACAGAGAACATGAGCACCAAGTTTAGACCACATGTGAATCTTTGCCGATGCAAGCTTCACACTCACATTACAGGTGTGAGAAATCAGATATGGTGAATTTCTGCCCTTTGTGTCCCCCTCCCCTTTAATTTTTTTATTTTAAACAAGCAAATACAGTGCCTTGAATATGACACCTCTCAACATCTTTAAAACATTAAATGCAGCTACTTTTCTTCTTCAAAAATTCAGAAAATTATTTTATTCCCTGCCTTCCTTCCTTTGCATGTTCATAATGAGTCAATTGACAGCGATCATGCCAAGTGCTGATGTGAATTATAGTTCAGCAACATCTAGAGGATCAGGGGTTCCCCACATATGGCTTAAGGGTTAGCTCTGTTAATGCTAAAGTCAACTAGCCAAGAGGGAAACAGCCAGACAGGGGGGAATGATCTTTGCTGAGGTAGCACATGCCCTGATTGGCTGTGTAGTTCTGAGGGAATTCTTTTCTCTGTATGTTTGGTTATGTGGATGTTGTGAAGTAATAAAGACAAAATCTCTTTGTTCTTTTCTTCCCAATTTATATACTGTATTGTTCAGCTTTTCTGAGTAATGTGTTATCAGGATTTCATTTCACTCTGGACTCCTGTGTTATAGAAGCGACTTTGCTAACAATAATGTGCTGTTGATATTTCTATGCACATTCCATTAACTTGGCATTCCATTTAGGTGCTGGTTCTAACTCCCAGTGAACAGAAGTCTGTATTAGGCCTAGGCTGGGGATTGGAAACCTGGGACCTAAATATTTCTGAACTACAGAGCTCCTATCCCCCCTAATAACTGACCGAGCTGGCTGGGGCTGATGGGAGCTGAAGGCCAACAACTTGCAAAGGGCCACACGTCCCCCATTTATTGTTCAGGACCTGTGTATCTTAGGGTCCTGGCCAATGTAGACCAGGAAAAGTGGGATGGTAAGTCTGAAAGAGTATTTACCTGACGATCCTGTGAAGCCTGTCATCCAGGATAGCCTCTTGTCCCGTTCACCAATGTATTCACTCTGGGAAACAGAAAAGCCCTCTGAGCGCAGTGAATTGTCTTCACAGAATCATAGATTTGTAGAGTTGGAAGGGACCTCTAGGGCTGTCTAGTCCAACCCCCTGCAATGCACTTAAGTGCAAGAAAGGTTCCCCTTTCTAATAACATACCAGTATATTATCTCCTTTTAAAGGTAAAGGGACCCCTGAACATTAGGTCCAGTCGTGACCGACTCTGGGGTTGCAGCGCTCATCTTGCTTTATTGGCCGACTAAGCCGCTTCTGGTGAACCAGAGCAGTGCACGGAAATGCTGTTTACCTTCCCGCCGGAGTGGTACCTATTTATCTACTTGCACTTCGATGTGCTTTCGAACTGCTAGGTTGGCAGGAGCAGGGACCGAGCAACGCGAGCTCACCCTGTCATGGGGATTTGAACCGCCGACCTTCTGATCGGCAAGTCCTAGGCTCTGTGGTTTAACTCACAGCGCCACCCGCGTCCCTATTATCTCCTCTTAAAAAACCCAAAAGAAAACAGAAAACTTATGCAGCTAGGAAATCAAAATTATGTGTCCAGAAAAACAGGATTCTGCAATCTGCCTACATTATACAAAGTGTGCAGATATATGCAAATTAGAAGGTAAATGGTAAAGGACCCCTGGACGGTTAAGTCCAGTCAAAGGTGACTATGGGGTTGCAGCGCTCATCTCGCTTTCAGGCCAAGGGAGATGGCTTTTGTTCAGACAACTTTCTGGGTCACATGGCCAGCATGACTAAACCGCTTCTGGTGCAACAGAACACAGTGACGGAAACCAGAGTGCATGGAAACGCCGTTTTCTTTCCCGCCACAGTGGTATTTATCTACTTGTACTGGTGTGCTTTCAAACTGCTAGGTTGGAGCTGGGACAGAGCAATGGGAACTCATCCCATCGTGGGGATTCGAACCGCTGACCTTCTGATCGGCAAGCCCAAGAGGCTCAGTGATTTAGACCACAGTGCCACCTGCACCTTTACCATATAGAAATAGATTGTTTTGCATAACCTATCCTGCTTCTGCTAGTCCTGGGAATCTGAAGCCACATACATGGCAAGGTCTCTTACGAGGCCTTGACACACACTTGCCATCCTATCTTTGTAGCTTCAGGTCTGGAAATGTAGTGTTTCTTTTTGGACAGAACCCAGTCCCTTCCCACCCCTCATAAAGGTGGAACGACTGCACCCTTTGCCTTACCATGTGTGAATCCGTGGCAGGAATGATGTAGGCAGAGAAGTTGTGAGACTGCATGTGCAGCCGCAGGGCGCTCAAGCGCTCACTCGTATTGGTGACTGTAGGAGGCAAGTGCTGAAAGCACAAATGGATGATCAGTACAAGGGCAGAAGAGGAAGAAATGGGGGTCAGGGCAGCCATTCACACTCCTCCACTGGCCCCTTCTCAATGTTGCCTCACAGTCTCAGCAAAGCACTGACACTTGGACCTCAGAGGCTGCCAGACTAGGTGCTTCATAGGGCTGGATTACACCTTTGTAGGGATCTGTCAGTTTTCGTTCTCTTGGTTTCTCATTTTTACACGTTTCTGCAGCAATTTGCAATTTATTTATTTTTAAATCCTCATGACAATTCGTCAGCATTGTAGTGCAAATTTCTCTGAATATACACATCGTTGTATGCAATTCTACCCAATATGCACACTTTTGTACAGTGGTACCTCGGGTTACAGACGCTTCAGGTTACAGACTCTGCTAACCCAGAAATAGTACCTCAGGTTAAGAACTTTGCTTCAGGATGAGAATAGAAATTGTGTGGTGGCGGCGCGATGACAGCAGGAGGCCACATTAGCTAAAGTGGTACCTCAGGTTAAGAACAGTTTTAGGTTAAGAACAGACCTCAAGAACGAATTAGGTTCTTAACCCGAGGTACCACTGTATTCAGTTTTGAACTAAAATTCACATTTTTGTGATGCCCTTTTTGCATGTTATTTCCATGAGTATATTTATTTTTATGCATGTTTTAACCTAATACATACATTATTATTTTTTAAAAGATGGTTGGAGAACTGCACCACAAAATTCAGATAAGTGCTAATTTCAGAGCACAGCTGTATTTTAAGGTAGGTGTATTGTTTCAGTTAAGTGTGAATTTGATAAAGTTGATTCAAATGCGAACTGAATAGAGTTTCTCTGCCATCCCTAGATGTTAGACAATTTGGGAAGGGCGTTCTCCCTCCCCCCCAATGCACACACACACAAACACAAATAATAGATTCCTCAATTTTGAGCAATATTAAGGATCTCACCGGAGGGTTGATTGTACAGTTTCTGATGTCTTCTGAGTCAGAACTTCTTTTCCTGGGGTAACCTGTGATGAGGCCTAAAAAAGAATGAAACACTCCATTCATATTCGAGTAAGAATGTCTGGGTTGTGTATGGGGAGCGGGGGAGAGGATGTATGGCCAAATGCTCGTTCACCCATCCTGTTGCAGTTGTTTGCTACAATGCTAAAGTCCTACTCAGAGACCCGTTGAAATTATTGGACCTAAGGCAGTCATGCCTATTATCTCGGTTGGGTCTAGTCTGAGTAGGACCATCATTGGAAACCAGGGGTTAGATTTATAATTCACTGAGTGCTTGCATGGAATATTGATTTCACATCTCCTCTTGTATCACAGAGGAAATCTAGCCTTAAATATCTGGGGAAGGTGAGCAGGGAAGCCAGGCTCCTGCAGGTATCGTGCTTCAGGGAATAGGAAAGTCTCTAAAAGTAAATATGCTGGGGTGGGGGAACCCTCCACATATGTATAGTCTTCTCAGAACATAGAAAGCTGCCTTATATAGAGTCACACCATTGTCCTATCTAGCTCAATATTGTTTACACTGACTGGCAGCAGTTCTCCAGGGTTTCAGGCAGGGGACGTTCCCTATCTGGAGATGCTGGGGGTTGAACCTGAGATCTTCCTGTTTGTGAGGCAGAGGCTCCACCACTTCAGCTTTCCCCTCTAGTCTTTTAAGAACCAACCAGTGCTCCTGGTTCTATATCTTTAAACTGGACTTGACGGCCCTTCAAAGAGAGGGCTGTCTTCTGGCAACCCTTCAAACAGAGGTCTGTATTGCAAATTAAGACACATTACAACGGGTGGCACTGTGGGTTAAACCACAGAGCCTAGGACTTGACGATCAGAAGGTCGGCGGTTCGAACCCCCATGACGGGGTGAGCTCCTGTTGCTTGGTCCCAGCTCCTGCCAACCTAGCAGTTCAAAAGCACGTCAAAGTGCAAGTAGATAAATAGGTACCGCTCCGGCGGGAAGGTAAACGGCATTTCCGTGCGCTGCTCTGGTTTGCCAGAAGCAGCTTAGTCATGCTGGCCACATGACCCGGAATCTGCACGCCGGCTCCCTTGGCCAATAAAGCGGGATGAGCGCCGCAACCCCAGAGTCGGCCACAACTGGACCTAATGATCAGGGGTCCCTTTACCTTTTGCAACCTTTAGACAAGACCCCTGGTGGCTAACTCAGTGGTGGCATATTCACACATGCAAATCATCAGCTGGTCCTGCAGTGATCAACCTGCAAGTGTGAATGAGCCTACCTTTGCAAAAATTTACCAACAAGATACATAAATATTTAAATCTGGAATGTAGGGAACTGCTGTTCTGTGGAGTCAGATCATTGGTCCATCTAGCTCTGTATTTCTTGCACTAGCTGGCAGCAGCTCTCCAGAGTTTCAGGCAGGGAGCACTCCCAGCCCTACCCAGAGAAGCTGGGAACTGAACCTGGGAGCTTCTGCATGCTAAGCAAATGCTCTACCACCACTGAGCTATGGCTCTTCCCCCTATTCACTGAGTGTAGGAGTCCCAATGATCATTTGCCTTTGCTTCTTTATTGATTTCAGGTGCACTGCACTGATCCTAGTTGCCCAGGCAAACCGTATAAGTTTCCTGAACTTTTTCAAGTTTACTGCCCCTCTTGAGAAGAGGCTGTGCAGAGCTGATCCCGTTGGATTAATGCTACCATTGGTTTCCAGTAGAGAGAGATGACACTTGGCGTGAGAGTGTGTGGTCCGTTCCATTAGCAAGGATGGCAAGAGAGTAATCAGCTCTAGCAATTGGCACCAGATGTGCCACGTTTCCTCTGCTGGCAGCAGGCAGAGGTTTACATCATCGGAGGAGCATGCAGTGCTATACAGTACTTTGGCTCTGTGTTGCAGCCTTAGAAATTCAGCTAGTCATGCCCACGGCTGAAAGCATATTTAGATAGAGTTAATGGAGCACAGGGAAAATTTGGGGGGTGGGTCTGCTTTTATTTTTATGCTCCTGTTGGGTTTCCTTTTCAAATTAACAGTCACCTGATGACAGGAAGAACTCAAACAAGGAGAACTATGTCTGTCACTTTTATCTTCACGCCAGGAAAAGTTCCCTTTCCCTAATATGGTCTGCATGCTGAGACACTGTTAAAGGACACATAAATAAGTAGGTACAGTAAACAAAGAAAAATGGCTTGTGATCCTAGGAGTCTTTTTAGGCTCCTGGGCAGTGTTGGCTGGTGCCCATTGGGATTGGTGGGGCAGACAGGAGAGAAGTAAGTGGAGGCAGAGCCAATGGCAGGCAGAATCAGCTAATGGTAGTTTGACTATATCTTCCTCCCAGCTTTTGCTGCTTTTAAAATTGCAAAAGCCACGGGGATGGGCAGTGTGTGTGTGTGTGTGTGTGTGTTTTCCCCCCTAGAAAAAGAGGTGCAAGGGGGGAAAAGGCCTGGGAATGGGGTAGGGAAGATAATTTGATTCGTACTGTTGTGAGTTTGGAGAGTTAGCCTGCATGATGCCTGCATCCAGTGCTTGCATTGACAGGTGCAATTAATGACAATTCAGTGTCTGTTCTCTGTCGCTGCCCCAAAGGGAACAGCAGCTGATAACAGGGTGGAAGCCAAATGACACAAATCATGGAACATGATAAGCATAGACTGGATGGTTCTTGGCTATGTTTGGCACAATGTAGGATTTGCTGAGCATCCCTCAGGCTTATAATTTTAACTGCCATAAATTGACTGGAGAATGCCATTGAGCAGTTTACCAGAGTCTGAGTTGACGAGGCACCAGAGTTAGCCAGGACTTGAGGCAGGACGTTTCTGCTCTTTCTACAGGTTCCCTTTGTGAAGAGTAGGGATGGGTGAATTTCTCAGTTTCTGTCTCTCTCAGATTCTTTCCCTCCCCCCACTCTTAAATTCAGTTCTCCATATTTCTACACCAGTTTGCATTTTTTTTTAAAAAAGGAAATAAAGCCCTCATGAAAATTCATCAGCATTTTAGTAATGATTTGTCCTAATATACATTTGTTTGTGTGCACAGTTTTGCCTAATATATACATTTGGGTAAAGCACACTCTCCTAATATAATGCATATTGGTGTTTTGGTTTTGCAGTTTGGAAAATGACAGAGAAATGCATTGAAAAAGGTGGTTGAACAAATGATAAATGGGAAGATATGTAAGCTCCCCGCAAGCAAATCAGAATGAATGCTTGATCCAGATCGGGGAGAAATTATATTCAGTTCACATTAAAAGCTAAATTTGCAGTTTCTGAAACAATATGAGAACCGAAACACAGACATCCTTCGAAATTCCCACTTACTAAATTTTGCAATGCAGTTCTCCAACCAGAGTGTTTACCCCCCCAAAAAAATAATGTATTAGGAGAAACTGTGTGTAAAAAGAAATACATTAGTGAAAATAACACACAAGAATGCATAGCATTCGAAGAAATTGCTTGCAAAAATATGTAAGTATATATAAGTAGCAAAGTATATATATGTAAGTATATATAAGTAGCAAACTTCTGCAGAAATGTGGTGAGCTAAATTTAAGAATGACAAAATGTGAACTGAAATTATAAGATCCTCCCATCCCTAATGCTCAATGAATACTATAATCTAACCTCTGTGAAAGCTTTGTGAAAGCAAATCGGGATGAATGCTCAATAAACTCAAGGCTTTCCTCATGGCTAGCAGGTGCTGAAGCGGTTGAATGTGCAGGCCCTAAACAATCTGAGGGAAGTGGAATGTCATGGTAAGCCTCTGCTCATGAGAAAAGCAACCAAAAATTTGTCAACCTTGTGTGCCAAATCAGCCCAGAAGATCCATTCAGTTCTGCCATACTCACCATGAACATGTGGTCATATGGACTGGCCTGGCCTTTGGGGATGGCTCTGCAGACAAGCTCTCCCTCCCTCTTTCCACGGTCCCTGTTTCACCAATGTACATACCATGAAGAAGAAAAATCCAGACTGCTATGATGCGGGTAGAGTTGGCCATGTCCTTTTCAGACTGGAGACTCTTCAGCAAGGTAAGGTTTTTGAAGAAAGATTAAAACGCCAGCGTTAGGAGACCTGTGTCTGCCAATACAGATGTGTGCGTCTTGTGACAGAGTGGCCCAAGAAAGCCCAGATAACCTTCCAGATTGCATCAGTCTCTGTGCTCCAGAGATCAGGTTATGTTCACCAGATAAAACAAACAGATAATGAGGCACATGATGGGGGTGCAAAGTCCAACTTCCAGGCAGCAGAGGAGTCCTCTTATTTCTTGGAACACTTTCTAGTGATTTTTTTGCAGTTAAGCAAGACAGCTAGTTCATATTATTCGCCGAACGCTTCAAAGGTCTGAGGGCAAAACCACAAATTATCCTCACAAAGTCCTTTCCCAGTCTTGTGTCTTTTGCTGTTATAATGTGATTCAAGGTGGGGAGGGGTAATTGTAGGTGAAATTGGCAGGTGGGTGGGTGGGTGGGGTGATTAAATACCTCTCTTTCCCACAAATTATTCCCAGCACATACACCCGCCCACCCCACCCCGTTTGTGTGGAATCATGATCTTATTATTCGTGGCATTGTTTATATCTCTGCAATAGCCATGTCTCTTCTCAGAATCATTTTCTTTCTTAAGTTGTGGACCAGATGATATCATTGCTTTTTTTCTGTACCTCTCAAACCTTTGTCTTGTTATATGTAATAAGCTAAAATAATTTAACTTGGCGGGATGTCACTACCCTGTGTGTGGTTGTGGTGGTTTTTTGTGTTTTTTTTAGTGGTGCAGGTGGATACAATATATGGAGCTGTAAAAAAAAAAGTTGTTTGGTTGGAAAGCTGATAACGATAATGTCAAGTTTGAAAAAAGCAGGGAATCAGGCACGCGAGGTTCTGTGCTTATTAAGTACCTATGTGGCAGGCAATGTCAGAGATAACATTTACAGAAATGCTGTTTACAGCATATACATAAGGGTACAATGTGCTCAGTTTCCATACTTAGGCAAAACTGCCCAAACTATATTAAAACACCATCTTTTGGGCCAGAAGCTCCTCTTCTCCTTCACCTTCCTCTTTGGGCAAGTAATGCTTTTGTTACTTGCAAATACTCTTAAAGTACTCCTGTTTTTCTCCCTGTTAAGCTACTTAACTAAGGCAGAATCATAAATGAATCTACTATTACGGTAGATAAGAACTACTGACTTCTATGGAGAAACCATCACGGAAACGGTATAAGCAAGGAGCAAATATCGCTTTGGGTTAGTTCAGGTTTCCTTTCCTTTTTAGTGTAGGGAATGTGTGAAACTGCAAAATCTGCTCAAGATAAACAGAGTTTTGGAAATTTCAGCCTGAGCTACGCCTCCAGGTATGGTTCAACATTTGGGATCTGGCTGTCACTTAAGAGCGTAGCAAAAGTTGTTACAAAGAGAGATACCTTTGTTGAAACCTGATCTTCTTTCTTTTCATATGTAAGGGAAGAAGATAACAATTCACTCCCACCAACTACTCAAATTTGGCTGTGGAGAGGCTATTTTAACCATTAACGTCTTAAGAATATGCTTGAAATGACACTACAAACTCAACGATTTTTTAATTTTGATTTTGGTGGAGATTTTATTATATTACTAGACTCGTACCTAGTTATTTTTTGGAAAACAAAACAAAAATATTGCGAAAGAAAAAGAAAGAAAAAACACCCCCTCCCTCAAGGCAGTTCTTTCCCCCTCAACGGAATTTTTATTTACAGTATGAGCTTATGAACATCGGAAGAGAGAACCGAACTTTACCGGCAAGAAGCGGCACCGTCTGGGTGGGACTTCGGGGCAAAAGTCCAGGGTCCCACTTAGCAGAATGAACAAAAGCCGCCCCCCCCACGTTGCAGCTCAGCTGTTTATTCTGAAGTACGTGGAGTTAATGCACTCTCACTCCAAACGCCCATACCCCAATAACTCCAGAATCTAAAATTACCTAACCGCTGAAGGCAGGAGAAGGGTTAAGCTATTGGGGAAGTCCGTGTTTATCTCAAACTGCAAGTCCTGCCCCAAACCAGAGTACGCAGACTGGTGAAGGTTTCGTCCTATCAGAGTCCATGTACTCTAGCTGAACTGCTCTGTGGTTTCATCTAACACAGATTGCTTAAAACCAAAGTGCAGCAACTTGAAAGGAGCTGAAGATAATAAACAGAGGAAATCGTCCTTTGATGCTGCTGACGTTTAATAGAGAGGAAGTTGATGGTGGTCGGCTTTGCATTTCTCTTGAAAACAGTCAGCCTAAAACCTGGTGGTAAAGGAAGAAATAAAGTACAAGGTAGTTTTTCTGTTTTGTTTTTGTTTTAAGCACGAAATCATTATTGAATAAAACACTAGGAAATGTCATTCCAGATAGTGCTGTAATGCAGAAGAGATTGTTCATGAGCTCAAGAGCATAAAGTTTGGTAGACATTCGTTTAACTAAGGGTACAATGATGTGAAGGGACGCAGGTGGCGCTGTGGTCTAAACCACAGAGCCTAGGGCTTGACGATCAGAAGGTCGGCAGTTCAAATCCCCATGACAGGGTGAGCTCCTGTTGCTCAGTCCCAGCTCCTGCCCACCTAGCAGTTCAGAAGCACGTCAAAATGCAAGTAGATAAATAGGTACTGCTCCTGCGGGAAGGTAAACGGCATTTCCGTGCACTGCTCTAGTTCGCCAGAAGCGGCTTAGTCATGCTGGCCACATGACCCAGAAGCTGTCTTCAGACAAACGCCGGCTCCCTTGGCCTATAGATGTGAAGGAAATAAGCAGCTATCCTATCTTTAAAAGACATCTGAAGGCAGCCCTGTTCAGGGAAGTTATTAATATTTAACGCTGTACTGTTTTTAACACTTGATTGGGAGCCGCCCAGAGTGGCTGGGGGAACTCAGCCAGATGGGCGGGGTATAAATAATAAATTATTATTATTATTATTATGAGCAATCCCAGAGTCGTCCATCACTGGACCTAACAGTCAGGGGTACCTTTACCTTTACAATGATGTGAATAAATTGTGTCCAAATGTACGATTTGTAAACCACTTTGAGGCTTTATTACAATAAGAGGTATATGAATCACATGAAATAAATAGATTTTCCACTCAAGGAAAAATGTTGAGTGTACACCAGACTCCTTTTATGTTGCATGCTGTGGTGGTGATGATTATTGTCATCATCATTGATTTGTTAAATATTTAATTATTAGGTATTTATTTCAGAAATTTCTTGCCTGCCCTTAACTATAAGGTCCCAGGGTAGGTTAGAAGCACATAATATTAAAATCCAAAAGAAGCAGCAGCAGCATCAATTTAAAGCAAACCAAACAATGGTCTCATCCACACCAGACTTTTAAAGCACTGTTATACCACATTATCAGTTGTGGCTTCCCCCAAAGCATCCTGGGAACTGTAGTTTGCTAAGGGTGCTGAGAGTTGATAGGAGACACCTATTCCCTTCACAGAGCTGGCAAGAGGGATCAGTTGTTAAACTGCTTTGGGAATGTGTTCTCCACACTTGCTGTAGACTACCAAGATGATCCTGGGAATTCATTTATGCTCTTGGATGGGGTTTGGGGCTGTATCTCCCCAACTTGTAAGAGCTGGGTGTTTTAAAGGCGATTCTGCAGTCCAGAGAGCTGGGCCTTAATTCGTCCAAATAAAACATTTCAGGAAAGAACCCCCAAAACTAGCTAACTCCAAGCACTGGCAACAATGCAAGGGTTGCTACTTATATCTCTGTGGGTAAAGAAGTGGAAGAGCTGTGTTCAGGCATCCCTGGGGATGCTGTCACCATGGGAACAGCATCAACAGCCTGGCATTGGCTCTTACAACTGGTACATTTTGCTCCGTTGCCTCCCGCCTCTTTCACTGCTTGTACAGTAGCCGAGAGGGCCAGAGAAACACCTCTGCTTCCCTCCCAGCCGTTTCCAGATTGACTTTCAACAGTAGAGGATTTCACTTGCCATCCATGCCCTTGCTCTGACTCTGCTGTTCAAGAAGGCAGCTGGCAGAGAGTGCCACAATCCGCCTGGGTTATGTAAGTCTAATAAATGCTCTTCAAATTACAGCGGAGACGGCTGTGCCTGCAAGGCACGACTATGAACAGGAGTCTCTCTAGGAAGCAGGAGAGTCAGCTGCTTTCCTTTCCATGGGCTATGCCAAGGCACTTGCCCTCAGCGGGCAGCTGGTGCATCATTTATTTCCTTCTGGGCATGGCAATCCTCACCCGGGGGTGCTGGCAAAAGGCACACCATCACACCTCCTCCCTCCCTCCCTCTATGATCATTGCGGGAAGCCTCTCATGATTCTGCTAACGTGCAGAAATGCACGCACAGATTCCTGGAAAAGCTTCCATTAGCCACTCCCTGATTTTAGCGAGAGTTTTGCTGCCTAAGATAATCTTCCGTCTGCTTCTCCCTTGACTGCTAGTGCTGTGCGAAAGGAGGGCACAATCAAAACCTGCAGGCTGTTCCAGGGGTGTTGTTAGCTCTATGCCAACAACTGCTGCCAACTGCAAGGAAGGTATTTCAATGCCTTTCACTTTCAACTCCTTAGTGACCCTAAAGAGACACTGTTTTTTTCTGGCGAACTGTGAGCGGCATCTGTCAGAAGTAACAATCCTGCTGTTGAATCTGTCCACAAACACTTGTCCAGAGATGTAATGACAGACCACAGACATTTTGGATTCACATTTCCTTGCTTTTCCTGAGCTTCTGAATATTGTTGCACGCCACCAATCTCTGAGCAGTGTGAGATTCTGGAGGTACCCAAGGTTTGTGTTTCTTTTTGGAATGAAGCACAGTGAAAACTGTGGTGTCTTTATGATATATGAGGCTTTATTAGGCTGTGATGGAGGGGTCAGAGCATCAGCCACCCCCAAAGGGTCTTGTTTCTCCCAAGAAACAAGCAGAAATAAAACATGGATCTCAAATGCTGATTTGACTCTCTCTCCAGCTTGCTGCTTTTCTTCTAGATCACATCACTGCCTACTTTAAACTCCAGCTTTGCCTTTCTAACCATCTCTGAGTTGAATGAGGAGTATCTCTGAGTTGTCTTCTCATTTTCCCTTTGCTCTCTTAATGGCCCATAACCCAGGAGATCACCTCAATACAGGAAGGTAGCCTGGCGTGTATTTTAATACTTGCTGAATCCAGGAGTTAGAAGGATATTGAATGCAGCCTGCTTCCTCCGTTCTTCTAATGTGCTGCAGCTGCTGCCACCCCGTCACAAAGCCCTGTCCTAGGGAACCACCTAGAACCGTCTTGTGGAATAGTGAGGGCTCTCCTGGGGTTTCTAATGAACTGTTGCTATTGTTGCTGTCCTTGGCTAGGACTCTCTCCTGCCTGCCTCTTGTATCATCAAGAACGTTCACCCAGTCAAAGGCAAATTCCAAGGGAAATCAATCCCTTACACTGCAGCTTTCCCAGGAAGCCTCTTCCTTGGCTGCCAACACAGAGAAGCCGGCCAGCTCAACACTTTTAACTCCTTCCCATTGCTTGCTCAGCTGGTGCATCACAGTCTCCTGAAAGCATTTGTAACTCTTAACATGCAAAGTGCTTAGGAAATCAGGTACAGCAGAGAGTGGCTTGGGGTAGCCAATGCCTTGTTTCTGAAGAAAGTTGCTTGCCACACTTGGACTTGGAGGATTGTACTTGAAACTGCAGCTTACCTGAGCAGGTGAAGCTCCCAACACTAGCATGGCTGTCTGCTAATGGCTGCGCACCAAGCAACAGTTAAGGACAAGGTGGAAGCAGCTTGCTGAAAAGTTGGCAACCCTAGTTGCTTCAAGATCAAAGGCCTCTGGTACACATGCAGAATTTGTTTTGCTTGCTCTGGGCCCATCCACTCTTGTGCTTGTCCTGTGCTTTCTAGACACTGGTCTCAGTGGCTTTGCCTTTGCTGCACCACTTTCTCTCCCGAAACTAAAAAGTCTGCTAAATTGTAGCAAACATCAATCTGGAGAAAAGCTCACTAATGTTTGCTCTGATTCAGTGGCAATCTGCGAATTTTGCTAGGGGAAAGCGGGGATGGGGAAGACATTCATTTAAGCTCTCTTTTAATTCCAAAATTACCAAATTTGCATTTTGTGAAACAATATGCAAAGCAAAGAACAGCCATCCTTTGACATTTACATTGCTTGAATTTTGCAATGCAATTTCTCCTGCCCAGTAATGTGTACAAAAATGAACATATTTGTGCATAATATTGTGTATATTTATGAAAATAACATAGAAATGCATGATATTAGGGGGAATTGCTTTGCAAAGATGTCTATATTAGGCCTGCATAGGCCTGCATAGAAAACTGCATAGAAAAACAGGTTTATTAGATGAAATTTGCACTAAAATGCTGATGAATCTTCTTTAGGTTATTGTTGTTTTTAACCACAGATTGCAGAAATATGGAAAACTAAATGTCTTTTGAAAAACAGGAAATCAAGAGAATTGGAATTGGCAGATCCACCCATCCCTACCCCATACTGATAAAAGTTGTGTCGACAGATGATGCATCTGTTGATTTGGCAGAATCTTGTTGCCAGTGGGGCCTGCTTTACAGAGGTCCATAGCAAGGCTCTCTCGTTCAGGAAGGCTGACGGCATGTGGAGCTGCAGAGCTGCTCCTCAAGGTCTCCAAAGGGCATTCTCCAGCTCTTCCCTTGGGGCTGACATTGGGCCACCTGCTTTAAAGCTGAGGAGCTGGACTTGACAGAGAGAGACAAGTCCAGCTGCAGTTTCTACAGCTTGACGTCCTTCTACAGGAATGGCCATTGGCATCCCGCACATGGCTGCAGCAGCAAAACCGGACCTTTGGATCATTTCCCTCATATTGGAAATATGCAGCCCTAATTGCTCTTTGCTGAGCAAAAAAAGCGAGCCCTGCCCATGGCTAGGGAGGGGAAACTAGTGACTGTAAATGCTGTTGTGTCTCAAGCTGTTTATTGTTTTGTTTTCCTAGAATCCAAAAAAAGATGTGGGAGGGGAAGGACTTATCCTTAGCCAAACATCTGTACATTCTCAAAATCCAGCCATTTGTTCAGCAATCTGTTGAAACCAAAAGACGTCTGATGACCAAAAGTTAATGGACTTGCAGAGATTGCTTGAAATGTGGTGGTGCTTTTATGTTGCTGTTTTGAGATGGGCCAGGAGTAAGGCTAACTGGGGGGGGGTGGGCAGTGATGGCCTGAGGGGGGGGCAGTGTCAGGCAGTGCTTAAATCCAGTCCCCACCAATTCCACCTAAAATAGTATAGGGATGGAATACGGAAAGACAGTAAGGTTTAGTCAAGAGTGGGGTGGGGGCAAGACAGAAGAATGCCTATCTTAACATTATGATGGAACACAGGGAAGAAAGCTGTGGGGAGGCCAAAGTCTCAAACTGCTAAGTACTTAGGTGTGGAAGCTGCCTGACAAAGCATTCTATGTAACTTGGAGTCTTATTCTTTTTACACTAATGGTAGAGAAAATTTGTCAACTTTTTTCATTCCATATCTCAGTAAATGTCCAAACACCTCACTGGAAAGTCTCCTGCGAGTCTCCTGCACTGATGTTAGGAGGAGCCATAGTTCACGGACAGATCATCTGCTTCGCATGCAGAAG
This sequence comes from Podarcis filfolensis, assembly GCF_964270895.1. NCBI lineage: Eukaryota > Metazoa > Chordata > Lepidosauria > Squamata > Lacertidae > Podarcis > Podarcis filfolensis. The sequence goes on from NC_139617.1 coordinate 18,014,701, forward strand.
GTCCCAGGTTCAAACCCCCCCCACCAGGTAGGCTTTCAGGCAGTGTGGACAATACTGAGCTAGATGGACTATTGGTCTTCCTAGGCAGTTTCCCTTGACCCTATTTTGTCTATGAATAGTGGCACAGGATCCAAAGACCAAAGGATATGGTTGTATCCATCAATGCAGAAAAGCACAATGACAATGCAGAGTTCTACAATAAAGCGAACAAATCATTTAAAATAACAGAATGTCCCGTATAATAATAAATGACTACCTGGAAGCATCTTGGACGAACCACTAGGTGGCAGTCCAGTCGCATTGTATATTGGCCAGGTGCTGGCGCTCTCAGGAAGGTGCTGAGGCCCTTTTGTGAAAAGCAAAAGGGAGGTTTGCAGGATGGTGGTGAAACATGTTGTTCTGCTGTGAGGCAGCGGAGAGCGCTAGCGTTCCCTGGTTGAATGAATACTTTTGCAAGGAAGAAGGCTGTTCAAGGAAGAAACGGTTATGAAGTGGTCCTGCTTTGAGTTAAACCTCTGGTGCGTCTAGCCTGGTGTTTCCTACTGCGTCTGGTGGTGTCTGGTTAGCAACTTCAGATGGGGTTTCCCCTCAGCCCTGTTACCTGTGAGTCTGGTGATGGCAAGGACTGAACCAGGGACTGCTGTCATCCAAGGAATATGCTCTCTACTCTTGAGAAACACCCCCCTTCTGATTCCTGTTGCCATCCTAGGGATATCTATCTATTTCTCTATCTTCTAGTTTTCATCTACCTACCTCACAGATGGGGAAACCTTTTCAGCCTAAGGGCCATATTCCCTTAAGTGTAAGCTTCTGGGGACCACATTCCAGTGGCGGGCAGAGTCAAATGCAAAACGTGTGGGGCAACGGATGAGACTCTACAGCGGGGGTACATTTCCACCGTACAAAATTCAGGGGGTTCTGCACAAGCACACAAAGACACACATCTCTTTCCCATATTGGGGATAAAAGATGATTTAACTGAGATAGGTCTCTTTAAAACTCAGGCCTGGTCCTTACTGTATTTCCAATAGCAGGGCTAGAACATACTGTTATGTTAGGGTTCCTTTGCGTTTAATTGATGTCAAGACTCTGCTTTCATAGCTGGGGCTGAACCCTGGAACTACGGTTGCCAGACCTCCATTTCTGACCTAAAGCCTCCAGGTCTGCCTGGTCCCCTCCAGGTGACAGAATTGGATCTGCAGGTGAGTGAAAATAGTTGTTGCTGTCGTTTAGTCGTGTCCGACTCTTCGTGACCCCATGGACCAGAGCACGCCAGGCACTCCTGTCTTCCACGGCCTCCCACAGTTTGATCAAACTCATGCTGGCAGCTTCGAGAACAGTGTCCAACCATCTTGTCCTCTGTTGTCTCCTTCTCCTTGTGCCCTCCATCTTTCCCAACATCAGGGTCTTTTCCAGGGAGTCTTCTCTTCTCATGAGATGGCCAAAGTATTGGAGCCTCAGCTTCAGGATCTGTCCTTCCAGTGAGCATTCAGGGCTGATTTCCTTAAGAATGGATAGATTTGATCTTCTTGCAGTCCATGGGACTCTCAAGAGTCCCTGGAGGCCAGGTCTACTGCCACTGTGGATCCTGCTGCCATGAGGCAGTTACCTCACCTTACCTCATGGGTGGGCTATCCCTGCCTACAAATTACTCTGAGTTGGGGCGGGGTGTCTTCCCTCCACTGTTTCCCTCTCCCAATTAACCTCTGTCTCCAGGGCTCAGCCCCATGATATTACCAGGGGCAGCCCCTAGATCTCAGGTTTTGTGTTAGTGCAGCTGAGCAGGAAGGCCCTAATATAAGTCAAGGATGCATCCCAGAACCCCTGAGTTTACTAGCAAGGCTTGAACCTATGACACATGAAGTAATGATCTTCTCCTGACCTGGAACAGAGTTATTGATTATTTATTACATTTTCATGCCACACTTACTGCGTTTGATGGAGACTTGTGGGGCTGTATTGAGTGGAAGATAGCTCTATTATGGGGTTCTGAGAAGCAGGGCCCCACTTTTATAGGGATTTCGGGGGACTTTATTACAGAGAAATGCGAAACTAATGCTGGAGACATGCTGAAATGCTGGGGTGTCCTTTGAAAGGAGGAAGCCCCCGTTTAACGTGTGTTAGCCATCAAATGGGTGTCGTATAACAGTGTTATTTTTCAGGAAATGGTTTTTAACGCGTTTAAATTCAATCTCAGTTCAATCAAGGGGGTGCTTTGACATTTATATTAATTATCATAGGCAAATAAGCAATGATTGGTTTCTCCCTCTACCACCACCCTGGAGAAATAGCAGCACCCAAGATTTTCAGGTATGGAAAACTTCCAACTAACTACTTTAGGAGCCATCTTGATTCCTTATTGGGGCCTGGTAATGGAAAGTGGCTTGGCAGTTCATGTCGCTATGGCAACCCAAGTTTCAGGTTGATGGGAACTAAAGTTGCCATGGCAACAAGGAGGCGAGGGTTTTCTTTCCACTGCTGCTAGTAATTAAAAATAGCATCCTAACTGGCCACTTCTCTAGCCTGCCATTCATATGGCGACCAGCCTGCCATTTGAGGATCTTAATTCATTTAATGGCAATCTAGATAACTCAGCCTAGCATCATCTTCCCCCACAGCACTGTTCAAAATTATTGGGCAGGGGGAAAGGTCTCATATTTTGTTACTCATTTTATGCCAAAGATAGGGATAATATTACCAGGTAACATTTAATTCTGCACAGGTATCCAAACATTAGGAGAGGGGGACTGGATGGTTTGTCTTTTTAGTTTATTCCTTGGAGAATGGGCATAGTTTAACGATAAACCATCTGCTTTTCATGTTTTGCATCTCCAAGAAAGACTGAAGTAGTCTCTTGCCCGAAACCCTGGAGAAACTGCTGCCAATCAGTGTAGAGCAGTGGTTTCTAAGCTTCCCCAACCCCCCAGACCACTTGAAAATTGCTTAGGGTCTTGACAGACCACTTAAATGATTTTTCTGCCTGTAGTAGCAATTGCTCTGCTAGATGCTGTATGGCTTTAATTGTATTTTTATTGCTTCTTTTATTACTTATATTGTATTTTATTGTATTGAAAATTGAATTTCATAGAATGCATTATGAAACAAAATATAAAGTAATAAAATACACTATAAGAAAGAAAAGAAGCATTAAATTCAATTAAAAAGCAACATGAATATTTAATGTGCTGCACCCGCTGTTCATAGCCACTGCTCCTGCTGATCTTCGAAGAAACATTCCAGACCACCTGAATGAAGCTGGTGTAGCAAATATTAAACTAAAAGGCCCGTAATGTACATTGTATTCACGTTACACTGTGGGGAGGGAATCTTGTGTGTGTGTATTTGTTCCATATAAGATAAAATCCCACAAAACAACACATAATTTTTCAGGGTCATCCAAGCCTTTGGCAACATGGTAATTTATGAGTTACTTTTTCAACTCAGGCTAAACTCCACATATTTTTAAAACAAAACCCAAAGTAGCAAATTCTGCAAGGTTTTCCACTCTGGGGCAAGTAAGCCACCTATATCCACATCAGGACTTCCTTTCAACATCCCATAGATTTCGTAATCAAAGTGCAGTGAAGTAGGAATGGGAAGCTTGAGTATTTTTGTCATTTCTTGGCAAAACATTGTCTAGAATTTGAATACCTATGGGCTTTCTGAATAACGTTAATCCATTTGGACTTTCAAACAGGTTTCTGAATAGAAAGCTTCCATCTGAAACAAAAAATATCAAGTCCATATTTGTGTTTGGTGTTTTGTCCCAGGGATACTGAGTATTTACAGAGTGGAAAGCCTTATAAATTCTTTATATATAAAATAAGTGGGAAAGCGTTGGGCTGGGTACTAAATATGGCCATCTAGACTTCTCTCTATGGCCCTTAAAATTCTTCCCAAGACACACCACCTCATAGGATAATGCCTTTTGGATTTTGCCCATAGAGAAAAGGTGCCAAAAGCCTATAAAAGGCAAAATTTGCCTTCGTTCTGCTCGCTTCTTCCTCTGGTCCCACCCACTACTGATATGGCCCCTGGAAGGCTTCCCAGAAAGGAATGTGGCCCTCAGGCTGAAAAAGCTCTGCAACTCTCACATACCCTCCAACATTTCTCCAATGAAAATAGGGATGTCCCATTCCATAATGATAATTTTACAATTTATACCCCCACACATCTTACTGGGTTTCCACAGCCAGTCTGGGCAGCTTCCAACGCATATAAAAACATAATAAAACATTAAACATTTAAAAAACCCCCAAAAAACTTCCCTATACAGGATTGCCTTCAGACAGCTCAGGGGTCGGAAAACTCCACACCCTCCAACATTTCTCCAATGAAAATAGGGACGTCCTAAGGAAAAGCAGGACGTTCCAGGATCAAATCAGAAACCGGGACAGCTTCTCTATATCAGGGATGTCCCTGGAAAATAAGGACACTTGGAGGGTCTGCTCTGATACATATAATAATATAAACAAATACCGTAGTAGTAGCCAAAGATATGCCAATGTATCAAGCCAGGTGAAACTAAACTAAAAAGTGATGAGACAGCTGGAGACTGACTTTCCCAATGCTGCCATAGAGTAACACCACATAAGAGATGGAACTAAAATAGGGCTGCCAACTTTGAACTGAAGCTGTTCTGTTAACAGCAATTCCATCTGGCTCAACGAGCAAGTAGCCTTTACTTGTTGACTTCTGCATAGCAAACCTCAGGAAAATGGGCAGTTTTTTTTTTACTTTGTTCTGACCTGTTGGAAACCCTAAACTTGAACCCTGACTTACTTAGCGTTTCAGTACATGGAAACTCCTCTAAATACCTCGCACCAAACACTCCCTTTCTGGAGGAAATGAACGAGCAAATGATCTCTTTCCAATATATTCAACCAAGTACAAGTTATAAATGATAAAAAATGTCTGTGTGTATGTGTGCAGTTTTGCATGATTTGAATAACTTGGCAGCATTTGGAAAGCAACATTCTAATACCTTCATTAGAGAGGTATGTCCTTTCCCAAAAATGACTCTGGGGTCAGCAGCGAATGCTGTTCATTGATCCTTACCTGCATGGATTGTGAGCTGTGAACAAGTTCTACTTAAGCTGAGCATAAACAGATGGCCACAGGAGAGGGGTGACACCAACATAAATTGACTGAGCTAGCAGCACAAGTGCCCGTTTTGCTTTAAGTTCCTATCAGGGGACTGTTACCAGATTTTCTAGTTCAAACCCTGGGAGGATTACAAAAAAGGGTTTCCCTGGGCAGCCTCATGATGACGCTTGCACTTGGATGCAGCTGTGCAAGGATAGGAAGAAGGCATTTCAGCAAACAACTTGTGGCCACTCAGCCAGGTCAAAAATACAGCCGATGAGGGTTGTGTGTGTGCTTCCTTGGCTGCTCAGCTTAGCCTGTAAAGTATCACCATTTACAGCCAGGTCAGAGGTCATGGCCTGCTAGGCCACAGGGCAGGGCCAGCACCTCTCACCCTTTGTCAGTGATTCTGAGCCTGCATTCCTATAAACTTCCCCAGGCTGCTGGTTAATGTCCTTATATCGCAGCGCTAGAGATTGCCACTAATCGGTTTCTTGGAGGGGAAAGGGGTTAAGCTTTGAAGAGGCAGATCATCAACTTTTCTGTCTTTCCAATATGCCTGCTGATACCTGGAAACGCTGCTGAAGAAGGGAGCATAAAGCTCCTAGGATTCCCACCCCCCCTTGATCCAGAAAGCCCTGATCCTTTTCACAGGACTAAAATAAAGCCAGGAACACAAAGCACCGGTTCATACATCCCTTTACATCACTTGGTTTCTCCTTACTGGGTTACTCAGCAAACAGATGCTGACCAGTAACCGAAAGTGTGAATTGGCTCCACGCTGAAATACACTGTGTGCTTAAGATGACATGGAAGCTTTCTCTGCCATTTGATCTGTAAAGACTCACACGTGAGGCCTCAGTGGAAGCTGCAGTGATCACATGATGAAAAAATGCATGGGTGAATCAGCCCAGATCCAGTATAGTGTGTGGCACAGGGATAGGGGACATGTGGCTCTCCAGGTGAACAACTCCCATTGTCCCTAGTTAGTATGGCTAATACGCAGGGATCATGGTGTTCCACCAACACCTGGAAGGTCACTGATTTCCATCCTTTGGTGTAATGGCTGGCATGTTGGACTACATTTGGGAGACCCTGGTTCAAATCTCTGTTTTGTCATGATGGCATTGAAGCTCTGGGTCAGTTGTTGTTATGATGATAAAAATAAAATGGGTGGAGCTCTGACCTCTGTGGAGTAAAGGTAGAATAAAAGTGCAATGTGAAATAATAATAGATCAGGGATTAGGTGGTCTATATTTATGTTCATTCCAGGCACTTGTTGAATGGCATGCTAAAAGCAAAGTATGACACTGTCTTTTGTGGACTGAGGCCCTGTGCCATGGCATAACAGGTAGAAACCAGCAGGTGAAATTTTCCATTGCTGCATCATCATGCCAGGGGAAAAACTTCTCTTGCCAGCATCTGTCTGTTATGCAGCAATTAAGGACATTATTACAAGTGGAACATAAGGATTGCTACTGATAAGTTGGAATAGAGTGTTTCTGTTTCAGATGAAATTCTCAAATCAGTGCCCAACACTCCCTCTGCGAAATAATTATTCATCTTTTTTGCTCAGTGGTAGAGCACACATTTCCCAGGTTCAATCCTTCCCATCACCAGTTAAAAGGATATCAGAATTTAAGGGTAGGAGAGAAATGTGATTCGGTTTACATTTTTCCATGAACCTTCATACTTCCTGAAACAATATGAGCCATGCTTTTAAGATGTGCCCATATCCAAATCTTGTAGTTCTCCCAGCAAATAATATGTACAGAAATGGGTATATTCGGGGAATGCAAACATGAAAACCTTATATTGGGGGGAAATAACACACAATAATGCATTATGTTGGAGAAAATTGCATGCAAGTAATGTGCATATTAATTATTAAGGGACGCGGGTGGTGCTGTGGGTTAAACCACAGAGCCTAGGACTTGCCAATCAGAAGGTCGTGGTTCGAATCCCCGTGACAGGGTGAGCTCCCGTTGCTCGGTCCCTGCTCCTGCCAACCTAGCAGTTCGAAAGCACATTAAAGTGCAAGTAGATAAATAGGTACCGCTCTGGCGGGAAGGTAAATGGCATTTCCGTGCATTGCTCTGGTTCGCCAGAAGCGGCTTAATCATACTGGCCACATGACCCTCAGCCAATAAAGCGAGATGAGTGCTGCAACCCCAGAGTCAGCCACGACTGGACCTAATGGTCAGGGGTCCCTTTACCTTTACCTCTTAATGTGCATATTAATAAAAAAAACCACAATTGCACTAAAATGCTGACAAGTTTTCACGAGGACTTCAAAAATTGTAACTGCAGACTGATCCGAAAATGTGGTGAACTGAATTTAGGATTGGCAAAATTAGAAACTGAGAGAAAACCAGAATTGACAGATTCACCCATCCCTATCTCATAACAGAAGGGAAAGATACCCACGTGTGATCCTGGAGGATCCCTATCTTTCAGAGCAGAGGAAAGTGGGATACATGGATCAGTGTCTTGACCCAATATAAGGCAGATATATATAATACAGGAGAATTGCGCTTTCCGTAGGGGATACATTCCAGAGGAGTAGCATGGAGAAGCAAAATTGTGTAAAGCCAGAACAATTCCCTGGAACCATCACTCTGTGCATGCCATATTACCTTCTGGAGCCAGCACAAGATCTCACAGGACCGTTCAAGATCTCATGTGATCTCACTAAGGCACCCAGACCCCACGTGCGACCTTCCCAGAGCCCAGTAAGCAAAGTGGAGGGCTTAGAAATGTTTTCCATGGTGGGAACACCCGCTGTGGAAAGAACTTTTTAAGCTCTCTAACCTGCATATAGGGTGAACTAAAGGTGAGTTAAGTTAATTTGGGGGTAAAACTTGGAATGATGTCTGCTTCCCTCTCCCCCAACCCCCAGCAGGAGTCCCAGATTCTGGTTTACCTTTAAAAACAAAAATGGAAGCTAAATCTGACATCAGTAAAGAAAGTTAGAAAGCAAAATATGGAGGCAGTTTTCCAGGACATATGGATAGGCTGCTATTGCTGAGGACATGTGAGACATTCTTGTATCTTCCTTGCTGAAGAGCTTCATTCTCTTCAAATATGAGTAACTTGCAGGAAGATATAGCCACTGCTATTGGTGGTCACTTTGGTGCAGTTATTTTCACCAGTTTGTCATGGTTTGGGAAGGGAAAGCAGGGTCGGGTAGGTTCTTGCCTACTTCACACTGTTTTTTTGTGGATAGTAGTTTGTTAAACAGAATAATTGGTTCAATTAATTTGGTCATCTCACACTAAGGTTGAGAAGGGAAAACAGGAAAATGGCTTGGTGATTCCCCTTAGGCAACTTTGGACGTGGTGGGTAGCTTCTAAGGCTCACAGCTCAGGGCTAAAGAGCATAGTGGTGTCCAAACTTTTTTCAAAAAGGGCCAGATTTGATGAAGTGAAGGGCCGTGGGGGCCAACCTGCTTTTTTCCGGGGGCGGGCGGGACCTAGTCTACTTCTTCAGATGCACGAAATGTTTCCCTGAGTTACAGATATGTACCAGGTTTTAGTCTGTGAAATATCATGCCTCTGAGAGGCTGCAGCCCACAGAAACTTATGTCATAATGAACATGTTAATCTTTAAGATGCCATGAGACTCTTGGTTGTTTTTGCTGAAAAAGACTAACATGACCACCCCTCTGGAAACAGTTAATTAAAGTGTAATTAGTGGATGCTGCTCCATTAAGACAACTGGGACACTACCAGGGTATAAATAACATGTTGTTGTTGTTGTTGTTGTTGTTGTTGTTGTTGTTGTTGTTGTTGTTGTTACCACCACCAACTTCAGACTGTCCTCAGCCAGCCTCCACTTGTCTGGCTTCTTGCTGAAATCCAATTGGTTGGGGGCTCTGCCTGTCATTGGGCCTGGCTTCGTCTCCTGTTGGTCTCCACGCCTTCTGCCCTTCCAGTCCCAATGGGCACCATCTACCGCTGTCCATCATGTTGATATTTAATTGATACTTGACACTGAGCTGCAGAATTCCGTCCCCACAGAAGTGTGTCTTGCACTGTCATGGTGTAGCTTTCCCTATGTTCTGAAGATACACTTCTTTACCTTGGCCTTTGACACCTGAGTTATATAATTCTTAGGATCCATCCAATTTCACCTGGCTGCACAGTCATTTGTTTTAATTGATTTTAATATTGAATTTTTTATGTTGCTGCAGCCTGCCCTTGGACCTTACGGCAAAGGAGTTGTAATAACGGATAATAACAGTAGTATTCAGCTAAGCTTTACTCAAGAGCAGACCCACTGAAATGAATGGGCCTAACTTAGGTTCTACTCTGAGTCTATTCAGAGTAGAACCTAAGTTAGGGTCCACTCCGAGTAAAATGTGGGTGGATACCACCAAATGTCTCTGGGTATCTAGAGACAGAGCCGGCCCACACATGAGGTGGGGTGGGACAGCCACCCCAGGGGGCACCCCCCAAGAGGCATCACCTCTGTTCCACTGCCTAGCTTTGCCGCTGGTCTTCCTGGCCTCCAGGGGCAGGAGGAGACCAAGGGCAAAGCTATGTGGAACACCTCCCCTCATGCTAAGCCAGTGAGAAGGGAGGCCTTCTGCCATCCAGCTTTGTCACTGGAGTGGTGGTGGTGATGTCCCTCAACCCACTCTGGGGGGGGGGATATCCCCCATCCCACCTCTTGAAAGGAGGAGCTGATACAAAGCCCCTCTGCTGGATGGGAATGGGAGTTCTGGAAGCCCCCTGTCTAGAGCCACAACATTTTCTTAAGTGCCTCTTGAGGCTTGGAGCAAATGTGCTGAGAGAGCCTTTCTGCTGATTTCCCTTACTATTAGTGGGTGAATGTTGCTGTCTTGTCCTGTTTATGAATTTTCCTGGGGCTGCTGGCAACTGAACCCTGGAACTAGAAGTACCAATTGCCTGACCCAACATGTCAAGTCTGATAATAATGATTTTTACAGAAATAAAGGAGCTTGTGTGCTGAGCACATTTTCTGAAGACCTTAATGGGTGATGGTATCCCTTTGGGGATGAGGGGCATTTGCCAGCATGAGCTGCAAGTCAGGGTGTTTTGGTTCTCTCAGTTTACCATTTTCCCTATCTTAAATTCAGTTGTCTGATGCAAGTTAAATTAATTCATTATCTTTTAAAAGCCTTGTTAGTATTGTTATAGATTTAGGGTAAACCCTAGAAATCAATAAATTCTAGGATTGTGATTATTTTGGGTGGGAAGGGAGAAATACAAGCTGCAGAGGAATTCCTGGGCTGGCTTATGCAAACCAACTTGGCTGAGCTATGGCTATCAATAGAACAATAGAGGGCCATCAACATGACAAGGTCTGGGGTCCATCTTTGGCAGAGGCAGACTGGAGGCTGCCTGTCTTGCTGTCTCTTGAAATGCCTATGCTGTAAGAGCTGGACTCCCTCCATGCAGACTGGAGGTGTAAATAGGTGACTAAACCCTATTTCTTAAAGCACGACAGTCTCCGCCATGACTTCCATTCTCCAAAGGGACATAGACCCAGTGTACGTACCTAGGAGTCCATGGGCTTTTGCCACCACTCAGCAGACACCCGGGTTTTGTAACACGATTTTCAGTATTTTAGTACAAATTTCTCCTAATGAACACATTTCTGTGTGTGGTTTTTGACCAATGAAAATATTTTTGCAAACAAGTTTTCCACATTATGATGCATTCTTGTACGCTGCTTTCAGATACATATGCATCTTTATGCACAGTTTCCCTGCATATATGCATTTTTCTATGCCTTCTTTGCTAGGAGAAATGCACTGCAAAATTAAGAGAAGGGCAAATTTCTAACAAATGGATGCATTGGTTTGGCAATCAGGTAGGTTTGCCTTTAAATGCAAGCCAAAGTAAATTTCTGCTCCATCCCTAGTTGCAAGGTGTGGAGATTGTGCCCCTGCCAAGCACCTGCTTCGGAGGGCAGTTCCCTCAGCCCCATCATCCCTTCCACCCCCAAACAAAACATTCTTTTGCAAACAGGAAATAGAATTTCCTTGGAAAAGGCACGTTCATTTGAGGTGCCAAGCTCATCTGTGCTGCTGTCCTCCGTTCGGAGTTTCCTCGAAGGACTGTGGCAGGATGCTTTCCAGGTTGGCCCGGGAGCGTGCGCAAGGAAGACATCCTCCCTTTGTTGGCTATTGTTAGCCTTCCGTCACCTGCAGAAGCCATCGGTGGCGTGACTCAGGCCCTTGCTATGTCTCTAGGAAACAGGATGCATGGCAGTGAGGTGGCCTGGGGTGGGGGCCAAGGAACGCAGGAATGCGGATACTGGGGCGGGGGTTCTGGTGGAAGGAAGAGTTCCCCAGAATGTTGGAAAATTAGATGATTGTGGATTATGACGGGGGGGGGGGGAGAGAAAGGTGCTTCAGGAGAATCTGGAGTGAGAAGCTGCCAGGGACTGTAGCAATGGCTTGGCATTCCGGAGAACCAGATGGTCTCCTCTCAGGCTTCCTTTTCATGTAAGAGAGGAACGGGGAACCACAAACACAGGGGCCAAATCAGGCCTCTCAAACTGGTCAATGGGGCCCTTTCCAGGCCTCTCCCTATGCCAGGCCACACCCGTTCACATTGAAACATGTCCTTAGAATTGAGATAATGCCTGGATGGAGGATGAAGTGAGCTGTTCATACACAATCCTCTGGCTTTTGTATGGTTGAAATGTAGCCTACTTGGAGAAAGATGTCTGTTGCCCTGCTCACTTTCCTCTCACCCGCTGCCCTGAAGGGAGAAGGGAAATTTGTTTCACATGTTATCTCTCTGAAAGAGAAATAGCCATATATTTCACCTTAACACTCTCATACTAAGCATATTTTATCTGAAGTGAGTCCTGGTGATTTTTATGGAGCTAACTTGTCATGTAAACATGCCTAAGATTGCAGCCTTGTTTTAATATGAGAACATTATTGGATTCCATTTATGAATGGCTTCCCATAGAATGAGAGAGCCTTGTTGGATCAGACCAATGACCCATGTAGTCTAGCATTGTTTTTTCACAGTGGTCAGATGCCTGTGGGAGACCCACAAGGAGCACAACCCTCTCTCCCTTCTTAATGTACCCAACCGAATCTCTTCCATTATGGTAGCTACTTTCCCACCTTTTGGGGCCTTCATGTTGCCTTCGGTCATGTCTGAAGCCTCCTCTGAAGCTTCAGACAAAGCTCTGTCTATTTCTTCCTGGAGCTCTAACCTTGCAAGATTTGCTTTTGGTCCCCATATTCCTTGGATCATCACCTTGCTGATGCTGTATACTGATTCTGGTTTAGATGTCACTAGGATCCATTCCACTTAGATTTTGTCCTGGAGCGATTGGAGCAGGGCTGACAACTTGAATAAGGAGGGCAGGTAAGCTCTGCCCCACATAATCACAAGATGTGGCATGAACACACAATTTGAATGGCAATGTCCATCAACTGGGGGGGGCAGCCCCCTCAAATATTTTATGGAAGGTGCCAAAGGGAGGTGACCAAAGCCTAACATACAGGTTTGTCTCCATTGCTGAGTTCATCACATACTTTTCCCATGTGTGATAGAGATAATAGAATCACAGAATTGTAGAGTTGATTCTCTTGTGATGACTCCAATACCACTATGTGTCCATACATTGACATAGTATTTGAATAGGGGCATATGCATTTAAAACCTACCATCCATAGGCTCCAATTGCATGGCTGAGTCCTGGATTTTGTCAGGGCTATTCCTTGCACCATTCAGGCTTACGTGCATTGAATTTTATGTACATATGCACTACCCAAATGTTATGCACACATGCAAACATCTGGCAGTGTTGGAAGTGGGACTGTCAGGTGGGTGAGGGCAGAAGGGAGAGAAATCAAAGTGGTATATTGTCTGAGCATATAAAATTATGCATCTAGGTTAGCTCTATAGTATAGATATACCTATGGGTTGATTGATAGTGTGGAAGGCAGGGATGGTATTACTTGCTAGAGATGTGGTTTTCATCCAATCTGTTTCTTTTCATGTAAACTCAACATTTATTTTGCACATACTGGGTAATTCCAGACTGTCACTATTTTTGAATGCAATTTAATCACATACCGGCAGATTTAGGTTGCACAATTAAAGTGGATTTGTGCAGCAAGTGTGCTCTTGTGCAACAGACCCCCTTCCCCCACCCCCCAAAGGCAGACTTTTCATGACAAGGAAAGTGATAGAGAAATGTCCTAGGAAAACAATGGTTTGATGCATTGTGGCTTAACCTAACCACAAATAACAATGAGTGCTCAATAAATAGCCAACTTTGTCTAAACACAAAACTTATGCAAACAAATCAGGATAAATGCTGAATAAACAATTCATCTGGAAGTGAGCACTGGTAGTTTAGTCCCACATTAGTTTCCTTTTTAAAGCATTTCCCTTCTGGGCTCTTTGCACCACCATAAGCCATGATTGTTCCTTTTTCATACTTTGTCCTCAGGCTATGAAGAAAAGGAACAGCGTTTGCCATATTCCCTTGTATATAGAGAGCTCTACTATTAAAAAGGTTTCTCTGCCCAACAGCTCATCTCTGTTGCCTCAGTAACTATGAACTCTCCAATTAGATTCCCCCTCCAAAACTATATGAAAGATGATATACTTGTTAGAGAATTAAGAGATAAGCCTCCCCACCCCCTGAGCCCTGCCAATTTCCCTACCCATGTTTAAGCAGCAGTAGTGAAGCAGAGATAAGCCCCTAAGCTTAAAAAACACATTTTTAATAATACTATCAACACACAACTTTGGCATACAGTGGTACCTCAAGTTACATACGCTTCAGGGTTACATATGCTTCAGGTTACAGACTCTGCTAACCCAGAAATAGTACCTCGGGTTAAGAACTTAGCTTCAGGATGAGAACAGAAATTGCGCGACGGCGGCGCAGCAGCAGCGGGAAGCTCCATTAGCTAAAGTGGTGCTTCAGGTTAAGAACAGTTTCAGGTTAAGAACGGACCTCCGGAACAAATTAAGTTCTTAACCTGAGGTACCACTGTATATTTTTTTTGGGGGGGAGATACCAGATTTGGGGGTTCACAGTTAATGGAGGACAGACATACCGCCTTGCTCTGCATTCCTAAACTAACAGTGCAACCCTGTGCATTTTTTCTCAGCTGTAAACTCCACTGTGTTCAAAAGGGGCTTATCCCCTGGTAAGTGTCCATAAGGTTGCAGCCTGTGCAGCCAGGGCAGGTGTGGACCTTTGTGCTTGTGCAAGTGTTGCACTTCCCTATGGTGTGTGTGTGTGTGTGTGTGTGTGTGTGTGTGTGTGTGTGGCACACAAGTGCGACGTTCTCTTCCCACCCCATTAAAAAATAACTTTTAAGCATCAGAATGAGAAAAAGCCAAACAGCAACACACATATTGGAGAATCACCAGGATTTCTCATCCCAGCAAGGGAAATTCACTAACAGAAGTGGGAAAGGATGTAGCCTCTTGATTCAGCATTCCCAACCCCCCAACCACCCCCCCACTGCCCATCAGCAGAGCCAGATGGTCAGCTGGCACCCTGGCAGGAGCTTCTGCAAAACCCTTTTAGCTGATGGACAACAATCAACACAAATCCAAGAGATGCAGTGAGCAATTTTGGGAAAGGCTTGGCTGGTTTGGTGGTCTCCAGTCTCCTAGATTTCCTAGCGCCTGTGGGGTGGCAGTGATAACAGTGAGTTTGACCACTGTAATTGAAGGCTACTGAAGACTGGCTCCTTATGTGATTATCGTCGCGGCACAGAAAGCTTTTAAGTGGCTATGGCGTGGTGTTGGGGGGTCCCAGTCATGTGACTCTGCCCCAGGAGCTTGAGACTGGTGCACAAAGTGAGTCTGTGAAGTGACTGAAGGGAATGGATGGGTGGCACAGACATTGTGGGCAGAAGATAGAGATTTTCTGCAGGGACATTCTGCATCCTCTGAATCTGGACGGCCTCGGGGGCAGAACATACCGTATTTTTTGCTCTATAAGACGCACCAGACCACAAGACACACCTAGTTTTTGGAGGAGGAAAGCAAGAAAAAAAATATTCTGAATCCCAGAAGCCAGAACAGCAAGAGGGATCTGGCTTCTGGAATAGCCTCTTGCTGTCCTGGCTTACGGGATAGCCGTGCGCAGCCTCTTTTGGGCAGGGGGAGCCTTCATCCCGCTGCCCGGGAGAGGCTGTGTGCAGCTATCCCATAAGCCAGGAATCACCAGGCAGCGGGAGGAAGGCTCCCCCAAGAGCTGTGGAGCGTGTGCGCAGCTCTTAGGGGCTTTTCCCCGAGGAGGGAGAAGAGCAGCCCGTCATGGGTTGCCCTTCTCCCTCCTTGGGGAAAAGCCTGCAAGTGCCACACAAACACGCTCCACACGGCTCTTTAAAGGGAGTGCTGAGCAGAGCCTCCCACCTGCATTTGCTCCATAAGACGCACACACATTTCCCCTTACTTTTTAGGAGGGGGAAAGTGTGTCTTATAGAGCGAAAAATGCAGCATATAGGACAGTGTACCGACAACCTTGGGCATCTCTCCCCGGTTCTGTTACCACAGAGTCATAGGTAAGGAGCCTCCTGCCCACCAGTTGGAATAAACTTCTTTGTGAAGTGGTGAGCTCTTCTTCATTGGGGGTATTTAAGCAGGGGGGCTAGGAGACTGTCTGTCAAGGATGCTCTCCTTGCATCCTGTATCACATATTCGGCATTGAAGCAAGGGGTTGGATCAAATGACATCCAAAGTACTTTCCAGTCCTAGGATAACTGAAAAGGAAGGGGTGGCCAAGGCTGCCTATACACCATGCTGTATAATATTGAATTTCTGCTCCGTGACCATCAAAATTTGGCACTGATCAAACCAGATGCTGCAGCCTGTGCAGATTTAAAACATCCAGCAAAATTCTGCGTACTTTAAAATTAACTTAATGTATTCCACAATACTTACCTTTTTGCAATAAATTGTTCTAATTATGCAAATCAAGGGGAGGGGCAATGAACTATGCAAGGCATTGAAACCCCCATGAAACCAACCACTGCAAACCTTCAGCTACTCTTCTGGTTTTTGATATTTTAGCATGCGCTGTCCACATTCTTTCAAGTAGTTCTTCTTAACCTTAAGTGCATGGGTAGGCAAACTAAGGCCCAGTCGCTGGATGTGGCCCAATCGCCTTCTCAATCCAGCCGGTGGACAGTCTAGGAATCAGCATGTTTTTACATGAGTAGAATGTGTCCTTTTATTTAAAATGCATCTCTGGGTTATTTGTGGGTCCTGCCTGGTGTTTTTACACGAGTAGAATGTGTGCTTTTATTGAAAATGCATCTCTGGGTTATTTGTGGGGCATAGGAATTTGTTCATTTATTTTTTTCAAAATATAGTCCGGCCCCCCACAAGGTCTGAGGGACAGTGGACTGGCCCCCTGCTGAAAAGGTTTGCTGACCCCTGTGCTAGAGACTTTGTTCCTTTTTTTTTTAAAAAAAGAAAGATTTTCTGGGAGCAGGATTCTGTGTTCCTCATTTTGTGTTTCTTGTGCTTCTATAGAACCCTGCCACACACATGGTCTTTGAAAATGTCTCTTGGCACAGATAGTTGTCATCTTGGCTCCTGCTCCTTTGCATACAATACAGAACAAGAAAAAAAGGACACACTTTTTTTCCTGCTCAGCTGTTTCTGGTGACTAAACTGTTGACATGTTTTGATTGAGTGCTTATTCAGGGCTTATCCATACTTACCTTTCCCCTGTAGCCCACACTTTAAGGTTTCATGTCTGAGTGCCCCCCCCTTTTTGCTCCAGAGCTTTCCTTGCAACCCCCCCCCCACTCTTTCAAGCTGAATCAGAGCAAACTGCAATTCGCAGGAAACCTAAACTGGTATTTGCCTTGATTTAACACTAAAGAGTGGGTTTTCATGGGAAAAACTCTGAGCGAGAGGGGAGCAGGGAGCAGGGAACGACACCCTCTTGGACACAGAGCTTTTAAGTGCAGACCTGTGCCTACAAAGAGCACAGAAAAATATAAGTGTAGATAAAGCTGTCACACAACTGTGGTTGCACTGCTGACAGCTGCCTTAACACAAATAAATGATTCCATCATTCACTTGGCACACAGAGAAAGTGGAGTTTTGTCAGCATTATAGCCTTGTGGAAATGTGGGCTGATAAGTGATGTTTCAGGATCAGTCTGATTTTTATGCATTCTGGTTTGGTCTTATAAGCCTCAGCATGGAGTTACACACATATCCAACAGCAAGCATGAGGCTCCCTGATCCAGATCTGGACCTTGGTGGGGGCAAAGGGGTAAATCTCCCCTCCCCTGCCAGGTCCCAATCCAGATTGTGCTGTTGCACTTGTTTGTTAGTTTTTTAAAAAACACATCCACACAGTTACTGCAGATTAAATTTGGCACTTAGCAACGTGGGTGAGAACGGTCACCCTAAATCACAGAGATGACAAAACAGCCTTTGCCAACCTGGTGCTTGCCAGGTATTTTGACTACAGCTATAATAATAATAATAATAGTAATAGTAATAATAATAATAATAATTTTATTATTTATACCCCACCCATCTGGCTGAGTTTCCCCAGCCACTCTGGGCGACTCCCAACAGAATACTAAAAACACGATAAAAGATCAAACATTAAAAACTTCCCTGAACAGGGCTGCCTTCAGATGTCTTCTAAAAGTCAGATAGTTGTTTATTTCCTTCACATCTGATGAGAGGGCGTTCCACAGGGCGGGTGACACTACTGAGAAGGCCCTCTGCCTGGTTCCCTGTAACTTCACTTCTTGCAGGGAGGGAACCGCCAGAAAGCCCTCGGTGCTGGACCTCAGCTGAACGATGGGGATGGAGATGCTCCTTCAGGTATACTGGGCCGAGGCTGTTTAGGGCTTTAAAGGTCAGCACCAACACTTTGAATTGTGCTCGGAAACGTACTGGGAGCCAATGTAGGTCTTTCAGGACCGGTGTTATATGGTCCCGGCGGCCACTCTCAGTCAACAGTCTGGCTGCCGCATTCTGCATTCATTGTAGTTTCCAGGTTACCTTCAAAGGTAGCCCCATGTAGAGCACATTGCAGTAGTCCAAGCTGTGTTAGCTGGGGCTGATGGAAGTTGTAGCCAAAAAACCCCAGAGCCATTTCTCTTACCGCTCCCCCTCCCCACTTTATTTTGACACATTGGCACCAAGTACTTTGCCTTCCAGGATAGCACAGGTGAATCTAACCATCACCCTTCTGAAAAACAGACATCACTGATGTAGAGAAGACTTACTAGTACCATGTAGGCATGGACCATAATTCCAGGTCTGACTTCTTGACAATCAGGGGTCTAGGGGATCTTCACCAGCATCTGCTACCTGTTCCTTCTTTAACTGGAGATGCCAGGGATTGAATTTGGGGTTTTCTGCATGCAAATCATGTGCTCTGCCACTGAGCCTTGGCTCCTTCCTTGCAGCAAGTGCTGTGAAACCAACCCCCATAGAGGCCTACAGGGAGCTGGACAGGGTTTCCTTTGATTAAATAATAAAAAATTACCCCAGCCAGTTGCCGCACCACTTCTGGATGAAGTGCTCTCTAGGACATGAACCCCAAATGAGGGGAAAGGACTTAGCTAAGTGGTAGTGCTTTGGTGGCTCCCCTGGGATAGGTTGTTGGACCATGACTGTGTCTATGGAGTACGTGGCAAAATGCAACAGACTTTGTGAAACTAGCTGCTAAATGTGTCGCTTGCTGGTTGACTTAGGGATTTTGTATTGTGATCTACGCCATATTTTGTTGTTTTAACATGCTGTTTGCTACTTTGGGAGCCTTCGGGTCAAAAAGTGGTGTATAAACAAACAAAACATGCATATGTCATTGCCTGAATTAGCTCCCACTGCAAGCCTTATCTTCCATTGGAATCAAAGTGGAATAGTGAGCAAGTGTTGGCACTTCTCAAAGGGGCCCTGTTCCCAAGAACAAAGAAAAAATAATTGCTGGAGAAACTTAGCCATGGGTACATTTAGGGGAAGGCTCAGTGGTGGAGCTTGTGCTTTGCCTGCAGAAAGTCCCAGGTTTATTTCCAAGTATCTCCAAGTTGGACTGGGAGAGACTCCCACTGTCTGAAATCCTGGAGAGCCACTGCCAATCATTGTGGACACTGCTGAGCTGGATGGAGCAATGGTCTGACTCAATATAAGGCAGCTTCCTATGGTCAGGAGTAGTGATGTTTTAAAGATACCAGAGACATTCTTGATGATTAAGACACAGAGTGAGTGGTTCATGAGCCACCAAAATTGCAATGGGCAGAAGCGGCTTTGTGGCAGATGCGCTTGGGGAAATGCTCCCCCCATCCCTTCCCCCACTTTCCATCCAGGTCAATACTGACATTCCAAGAGCATGAGCTGTCTTGAGACCAACTCTGTCACGGCATCCTTCCTCTTAAGAGCACTTCCTTGGCTGGTTCCTGTTTATCCCCCAGACTCCAGGCCATTTGCAGAGACACCTTGAGGCACTTCAATGTCTCTCCCTCCCTCCCTCCCTTTAATCTCTCCATCCCCTGCCCTACATCTTTTGTTGTGTTGGCTCTGCTTGCGATGCAGATGTTTCTGTCGCAGGAGGAACTTGGCAACCCATGCCAGCTAAGGCTGCAAAAATGCTTCCACTGCTCTAACGTTTTTCCTCTTTATGTTTCTGTCAGGTGTCTGGAGCACAAAAACAATGCCCTTGCAAACTTTAAACATCAGCGAAAAATAAAATCCAAGATAGATGTCAATAAGGGCTTTCAATCAAGACACAAGTGACTCAAGCCTTGGAGATAGCTGTTGGGAAAGGGCTCAGTGGTTGAGCATCTCCTTTGCATGCAAAAGTTCCCAGCTTCAATCCATAGCATCTCTAGGTAGGGCTGGGAGAAAACTGTACCCAGAAGAGCCACTGCCAGTCAGTGTAGATAATGTCGAGCAAGATTGGTCATTGGTCTGACTTGGTATAAGGCAGTTTCCTATGTTCCTATGTCCTGAACTAAAGGGAATTCAGAGGAAAAAGAGATCTCCAGATAGGGGTTTCATATAAACCAAGGGTAGGAAATCTGTGCTCCTCCAGATGTTGCTGGATTATAACTCACATCATCCCAGACTGGCTGGGGCTGATGGGACTTGGAGTCCAGCAACATCTGAAGGGCAATAGGTTTCCCGTTTCTTTTGCAGAGTTGTTCAGATATCACAAATGGGTCATTGGATTTTCTTAGCATCAGATCCCCCTGGAAGGGTATTGCGTGGCATCAGACAATAAACCTAGAGTGGACCCGGAGTTAATGCACATGACAACTTAGGCACATTGATTTCAGTGGCTCTACTCTGTTGAATACAACTCATTGTGTGAGGGGGGGGGGGAATGCAGTCATGAGGAACGCCCATCCCATAATGCACATTTGCCTGGAAAAGCCCAAAGATTGCCAGCCCACAAGGAATTCCTACCTTGAGTGTAGAACAGGATAGAACACCTGTCAATCTGACATTTTGACATTATAATTAGGACTACAAAATTTAAAAAATAAATGTTAGATTAACTGATTTTAAAATACCTTTAGTTGACTAAATTTGTTCTCGATTAATTGGACAAGGGGAAAAAAATGAGGGACACGGGCACCCAACGTATTATTACTCCATTTTAAAAACAAGGAGTTATAAAGTTCATACCACAAGCCCCATAATAAAAGAGGCATTCTCTGTTCTTCCGTACCCAGGAGGGAAATACTCTTCTAAGGTGATGCTTGCTGCAACATGTTAATGTATTATCTAAGAACAAAGGAAGTATCTTTACTGCTTTGGCATTATGGTTTCTACCAACATGTAGATGTGCACAAATCTAATTGGCAGATTAATCAGCTGATTGGCCCAAACTCGTAAGGCTGAAAATGTTTCGTTGGTTGGGTTGCAGCTCTTTAAAAGATTGTGACTGTTGGCTAACAAAGCTGGAGGTGGTTCTGGCGTAGAATATTTGCTGTGGTGTAGCATTAAGAGATGGAGCTGAGAACCAGGAAGTCCTTGATAGGCATCTCTCCTTTGCCATAAACTCACCTGGTGGCCTAAGGCCTCTCTTAGCCTCATTCTGCAAATGTGGGGGCAATAATAGCGAATTAACCTTACAACAGAGGTAAGAAACCTATGGCACTCCTGATGCTATTGGACTCCAGTTCACATCGTCCTGTGCTAGCTGGGGCTGATGGGGTTTGGAGTCCAGGAAAATCTGGAAGGTTTTACCTATTCCTACTTTACAACAAGGTTGTGGTGAGGTTTACATCTTAGAAAAGCCTTAAACACTTGAAAGCACTGTACAGATTTCAAGTATTACTCTTCTCACACATCACCCTAAGAGCTTATCTTAGGGTTTTCCATGCATCCATCTATTCGTGCAGGATAGAAAGTGTCCCCATTTTGAACCGTATGTTCATTCTAGCTCATGTAAGCATTACACATCCAGGAAATGTAATCGCTATATAAATATTTAACATCATCATCATTATTCAATTTATATCCCGCCCTTCCTCCCAAAGGAGTGAGCTTTTCAAGTGGGCCAAGCATTTTACAGATACCCTCTTGCTGCGATCTTTGAAACAATCGTGTAACGCAGATCAGAATCACTATCCCCATATCTGAGCTACCAAGGTGGTAATCCTAACCTTGTTTATATGGGAGTAAGAGCCATTGGAATTAGTATAACTTGCTTCTGAGTAGACTTGAGTAGGGCTTTTTTTGCAAGGGTGAGTATTTAGTAGTGGGGAAGATCATGGAAGCTTTAAAAAATGCTGAAATGTCCACCACACTTCCATTACGCTGCAATTGTTTACTGCGCAATAGCCTTGCTTCCACCGATTTAAAAGCCAGGACAGCATGTGTCCTTTTTGCTTAGATAATACAGCGCTAGAAAAATAATTATCTTACAATAGGTTATCAACAGTTCAAATGAGCTCAGCAGCTGCAGTGTCTGAGCTGGCTTGCCAAACGCTACTGCTTTAATGTTGCTTATGATCGTGCATATACATTCAGTAGAGACAAAGCGATCCCCCAGAGGCAGATCTTCTAGAAACTGAGAAGGTGGTGAACCCCAAAAAATTACAGTTTCAGAAACCTCCAGCTGTATGCAGTTGTGGCTGGTGGCCATTGGAGTTGGTAGGATGGAAAGCAAGGAAACCAACCATTATTTTATGTATTTATACATCACTTTTGAGGCAGACCTCAGAAAGTGGTTCACATAAGGTCTTTACAACAATAAGCATCATTTTAATTTTATTTTTAAAAAGAAAGCTGTAAGAGAATGGAAAAGACAGCACTTCTGCTCAGGGGCGAACGAAGGCGTCGTGACACCTGGGGCGGCAAACCGTTATGTACGGCGCATGTGCAGTGTCGCTATGTACAGCGTACGTACATGCGCTGTACATAGCGGTTTGCCAGCGCTCCAGCGCCGTACGGACAGTGCCGGGGTCCTCTGCTCACAGCTGCAGCCGCAAACGGAGCATCCTCCGTTCACGGCCGTAGTGGCGACGGAGGGATCCCACTGCCGTCCGTCTGGCGCTCAAGCAGTACTGGCAGCAAACCACTATGTACAGCGCATGTGCAACATCGTTACGTGCGGCGCATACATGCAAAGCTGCACATGCGCTGTACATAGCGGTTTGCTGCTGGCACTGGGATCCTCTGCTCGTGGCTGCAGCCACGAACGCAGGATCCTCCACATGCGGCTACACGATGGCTGCTCGCGCAGCCGCAAGCCCCCGCAGGGTGCCATCTTGTCACCCCCCCAGACATGGCACCCGGGGTGCACCGCCCCACCCCCCGTTGCGACGCCACTGCTTCTGCTTGTTCTCCCCCTCCCCACCCTCTCAGGGTAAGATGGTCCCTCAAATGCTGCTGTAGTGGCAATTTCAGGGAGAGAGAGGCTGCTATAGAATCTGGATGGCTACAGTTCATCAAGCTTCTTTCTTTTCCACTCCCCTGTAAGCAGTGTTTTGAAAAAGGTAAAAGGGCAGGAGATCTGAGGACTAGTGCAAAAGAGCCCCCTGCTCTATCTCCTCACAACTCCCCTTGTTGGCAAGATGATTAGTTTGATGCAATCCTCGGTGGAAGCAAAAACGAATGTCTTTTGGCTGCTGGCTACCTATGGATGAAGGTGGTAGCAGTACGTACAGTTCTCGCTAGGGATGGGTGAATCTCCATTTCCCAGGGCTAAGCTGCGACAAACTATGAGCTGCAATCAAGGTTTGTTCTTGGGTTACCTGTGCTTTGTTTGTGGGTGATAAGTACCTTCCTCCTCTGTTAAACCTTGCTGCAGGCGCCTATAATGCTGAACAGCTTAGTTGCCCACTGTTCCTCACAGTGGAACTGGTGTAGCCACCTGTTGGTGGCCATGCAAACAGCAGCATGACAGTGGCCTTAACATAGCGATAATAGATGATAGATATAGATAGATAGATAGATAGATAGATAGATGATAGATAATCAGGAGTTCACACTAAATTGCTGATAAGTTTTATTGAGGACTGCTTTTTTTAATAAAAAAATTGCAATCTGATGTGTAAGTGTAGCGTAATGCTGGTGGTAAACAAAGAGGTTTAAAGACTGTCTCAAGGCAAATCTAAAAAAATGTAGTATAAACACTGACAACTGGGAAACACTTGCCTGTGAGGGCTCCAGTTGGAGAACAGCCTTTACCAAAGGTGTCATGGGCTTTGAAGACACTCGAACTCAGGACACAGGGTAGAAACGTGCTAAGAGGAAGGCACGCTTGGCAAATCCACACCGTGATCAACTCCTGCCCGGAAACCAATGTCCCCACTGTGGAAGGACGTGTGGATCCAGAATTGCCCTCCACAGTCACTTACGGACTCATTGTTAAAACTGTGTTTATGGAAGACAATTTTACTCGGCTACAAGTGATCGCCAAAGAAGAAGTGTAGAGAACTGAGTTCAAGACTAGGGCAATAAGAAATGGGGAGGAAGCTGAGGGCTGCCGTATGTCTTCTTTTTCCAGAACACGTCTTCTTTTTCAAGGGTATGTAAAACGAGAGTCGTCATAGCTAAATGTAGAAGTCGGCAAATGTGTCCTCTTTTTTGCTCTTCAAAATATGTCAACCCTAACACAGTCACCCATACTCACCCCTTAAGTGATGTGAGGTTGAGGCCTGACCTTTCTCTACATGAGAGAGTGAGAGTGAGTGGGTGGGTGGGTGCACACTTGGCTTTCCCTCAGTCTGACCCAGCAACACCCTGCGAAGGCCTGGTGGTCTCTCTGCTTGCAGCTATTCCACCTCCGCCCAGATTCCCTTTGACCACAGCTGTTTGGATGGAAGCTTGACAGGGAGTAGCAAATTTCAGAAGAGAGATCATTTGAGGCCCCCTTGCTCTCTTCAGTCTAAGCCTGAAGGGGACGATTCAACATGCTTTTGTTTCTGTCTGCCCTCAAATTCTGAGAGCATTTAGATAAAGAATCTTTCAACAAAGGCTAGATTTCGGGGAGTGAGGGTAGGAAGGGGAGCTGCTTGGCTGGGGCCAGTAGAACTGTTACTCCACCAGCAACCTTATGATTTGCTCATTTTCTTGGGATGTGCACTGGCATGTGTACTATACTGTGGTTCTCTTGAAGATCTGTGTCAGAAAATATCACCAAGGAACAGGTATATGCATGTGTACACGGCCCCTTTTATCACTGCTGGGCTGTACATTCATATAAACAAAACATGAAGACCCTCTTTGGGTGGAGTGCTCTTCTTCTTTTCCTCTTTTCAATACAGGCATGGGCAAATTATAGCTCAGTTGTCCAGGTTCATGCAGGTAGCAAGAAGAGGGAACAGGGGTGGAAGGGAGTGGCAGAGAGAGAGAGAGAGAAGAAAAGGAATGGCAGAATCCTAGAACCACAGAATTGCAGAGTTGGAAGGGGACCATGAGAATCATCTAGTCCAACCCCCCTGCAATGCAGTGATCTTTCGCCCACCATGGGGCTTGAAGCCACATCTCTCATGCTGAGAGACTGAGCTGAGAGAGGTGTGCTGCAGAGAGAGAGAAGGGGTGGCACAGAGAGAGAAAATGGAGTGACACAGAAAGAAAAAGTGGTGGGAGAGAGTGAGCAAAGCCATGCTGCATTCAGTTTTGGGTCTGTCCCTACGCCATCATTGGTTTTGGACCGAGAAAGCAAGGGGGGGGGAGGAAGAGGGCACAGAGGAGTGCCTCACTCATTTTCGGATCTGACCCTGGCTACCACTGGCTTCAGCCCTGTCCATCACTGGTTTTGGCCTCCCACGCAGCTGGCATTCAGGTCTTGACAGATTACTCCCAAGGGAATGCAGCCCTCAACAGAAAAAAAAACTCCCTGTCCTGTTTTAACGTAAGAGAAACTTCACATGAGTGGTAAACCACCTACGGAAAGGTCATTCTAAACCACGCTGCAAAAACATGTGGTTGCATTGCACGTATTACATGTTTGGTGATGGTGAAAGAGAATTTAGGGGTTTGCAAGTGTGGAGGGGTGGGGGAAGGATAGCAAACCTTTTTTTTTTTAAAAAAACTATTTCAAAATGCCTTTTACTTCAGCGGCTGCACACTTTGACTGCACTGAATCTGGGAGGATTTCTCAGAAAAGGCCTAATTGTCATGTAGTTAACAGCTGCCAAGACACAAATTGCAAAAGCCTGGAGAAGCAGAAATGCTCCAGAGATTCAAGGATAGGATGAGCACATAAGATCTCCTTCCAACTAAAGGGGATGGGCCTTGCAAGGATGATTTTGGGGAGAAGCAGCTCCCATTATCTTTTCTTTCACTGTGGCGTGTGTAGCAACTTAAAGCAAACTCCTTTAAAGTGACAATTGTTTTGCATTTCCTCATAACTTTTCTCTATACTGAGTTATTTTGCTCTTTTAGTGCAGCCGATTGGCTACAGTGGAAGCGGGATGCTAAACTAGGTGGACCTTTGATCTTCTTATGTCTCCTACACGCTCAGCTTGCCAACATTCCTGTTTTGAGCCCTTAGCTGTCCACTGTTGGAGGCAGAGTGCTGGGCTAGATGAACTTTTGGACTTAAGACAATAAGGGAATTCAGATGTCTCTGGACTATAACTCTCACCATCCCTGACCACTGGGAATGCTGTGGGGGGGGGGGGAGCTGATAGGAATTGGGAGCCCAACAGCATCTTCCCTTCTGATGTGTATATGTGTCCACCACTTGGTTCAATGCAATCTTCTAAGTGGTGTGATCGGTGCGTACCAAAGAGTGACAAGCAATGAGGCTAAACTCAGTGGCTGGCTTCCAAAAACAAAAGATACAGAGAGAATAGTGATAAAGGGATGCTAAACACTCCTGTGAGACATTTGGGGAAATGAATAGTGAAGAAGGGAAATAAGGGAGCATGCCATGATGATGCTCACTCAAAGAGGAATTGTGGTGAATGGACTCAAATCATAGACTTGAAAGGCACCTCATCTAGTCCAACCCTTTCCTCAATGTAGGATCTGCAATACAGGATGCAACTGCAGCATCCCTGACAGACAGCTGCCCAGCCTCTGCACAAGTATCTCCAGCAAAAGAGAGTCACCAGCTCCTGAGGCAGCCTGTTCCACAGCTCCTTTAGCTAGGAAGCTCCCTCCAGTCTTTAGCTCAAAATCCAACTTCCCTGCTGTTTCCACCCATTAGTTCTTCTGGAGCAAAAGAGAGCAAGTTGCTACCTTTCCTATAGTCTCCGGGGGGCAATTCATCCCAAGCCCAGGCATACCATCCCTTGAGGATGTAAACTGCCTCTCCACTGAAAAGTATTTGATCCAGCAACAAACTGGTGCAGACATTCTATCCATGCTCATTTATTACCTGGGATGTTGGCTCATTCACACGTACGTTTGGGAGCTGGGTGGTGGCGGTAGAAGTTTCACCTCCCAAATAATTTTATTTATTTTATTAGTATGATTATTAATTTCTGTACCATGGTTTACAATTTAAAAGCACAAAAATACGTAACACAGTAACAAACAAAACAATAACACCCTCCCCAAAACTCATAAAGGCCACAGATTGCTTACTTAGCCAAAGGCCTGGGGAATATATATATATATATATTACCAAGTAAATGGAGTTATTATGTGGAGTCAAATTGCTTTTAATATTTCTAATGTATATACGGAGCACTTGATTCAAACCAAGTCATTTACAATAAAGAAATCAGTATGTGTTATATATTATATATTATGGCAAGTATATTGGCATTTATATTATGGCTCATTTAGATTGTGCATTGAGTGGTTTTTTCGTATGGATAAAATATAGTTGATGGAGGAAGAAAATTAAATTAAAGGTGATGACAGTTCTCAGGGGTAGGAAGCAGGTCCAGCCCTAACATTGTACAGAATGAGGCAGCTGCTTCAGGCAACAGCTGCTGGAGGACTAGCAGTGCTGTCCAGGTAGAGAGCAGGGCTGTGTGTCCTTGCACCAGCCAAACTAGGCTATAGACTTCTGGTGAGGCTAAGGGATGCTGTCACAGGCCTGGGATGCTGACACAGGTCACCAACAGTACAGAAATGACACTCTCAGTCTGGTCGGCTTTTGAATGAGTACTGAGCAGGGTGAAGCCAGCTTGTCCTTTGCCTTGGGCAGCAAAATGCCTGGGGAATGCACCAGGAGTAGGGACCTCTTTGCCCTAATATTGGTGAACTGCAGTTCCCATCAGCCCATGGCAAACATGGCCCAATGGCCAAGGATGAGTGGAATGGTGCTTCAGTAACATCTGGAGGGCCAGAGGCTCCCCACGCCTGGGAAAGACCAACCATGGGCAACCTTTTATGGTCCGAGGGCCAAATTCCGATCATGACCCTTCCAGGGCCATGTGGATGCGCTTTAAGTTTAAGGGGGACTTGGGTTAAACCACAGAGCCACAGACTTGCCGATCAGAAGGTTGGCGGTTCGAATCCCCGCGACGGGGTGAGCTCCCGTTGCTCGGTCCCTGCTCCTGCCCACCTAGCAGTTTGAAAGCACGTCAAAGTGCAAGTAGATAAATAGGTACCGCTCTGGCGGGAAGGTAAACGGCGTTTCCGTGCGCTGCTCTGGTTCACCAGAAGTGGCTTAGTCATGCTGGCCACATGACCCGGAAGCTGTACCCTGGCTCCCTTGGCCAATAAAGCAAGATGAGCGCTGCAACCCCAGAGTCGGCCACGACTGGACCGAATGGTCAGGGGTCCCTTTACCTTTACCCATAGACAGTCCTGGGGGTAGGCCTTGGAAGGGGTACCTTGGAGTGTTTGAAGAGGAGGGGCGGAAGGGGGTTCCGGTATCTGAGAGCCAGGTTGGGGGGGAGGGGAGAGGCTGGGAACTGCGGTACTAGTTGTGTGTATGGAGGAGGGGATGTGATCTCTTGGGGGTGTCCTGAGCGGCTCTGTCAGGGGCGGAGTAACTCCCGCAGATGGGCGGGGTGGTGGTGGATGCCGCTCTTCCTAGCGGGGGCGTCCTTCGCCCACCGCAGGAGGAAAAGCTGCTGTGTGGGGCGTGGGGTGGGGTGAGGGGGAGGGCGGCTGCACGAGGAGAGCGCGGAGGTGGCAGCAGGCGCGCGCGCGGGGGGGGGGGCGTGTGGAGGCAGCCACATGACCGGGCGGGCTGCGAGCCAAGGCGGACGGTCTGGGTCTCCCCCCGACGCCCGCCTACAAATGCAGGCGGGCCGCGGCGGGAGCGGGCGCGATCGCTGCTGCTGCTGCTCGCTGCGTGACTGTTGCAGCCGGCTGGCGTGGCTCGGCCCTCGGCGTCGCGATGGGCGTGCGGCATTGGCTGCTGGCGCTGCTCCTTCTCTGGCTGGCTCTCAGCCCCGGCTCCGGAGGTGGGTGGCTGCTTCGCTTGACCCTCGAGGGCGGGCGGGATCGGGGCTCAGAGCGCCGCACTTGTTGCCGGGCACGCACGCTAAGCGGCGGGGTGGGAAGGAGGGATCAGCGCCGACCGGGTCGCCTCTTCTCCCTCGCGAAGGACGCGCTCCTGACCAAACTGCAGCCCGACCTCTCGCCCTCTGCTCGCCGTCGGGGCGCCCGCTCGGCCAGGAGGGGACGTGCCAGGCGGCGCGGCGCCCTCTCGCCCCCTTCTCCGGTTACGAGAGAGCCAGAAAGAGACGGCCTGGCACGGACAGCGAGATGGCGGGCGGGCAGGCGGGCAGCAGCGCCGGTCCTCCTCTGCTCTCTGCTGCGCCCCTGGCAGGCAGCGCCTGTTGCAGCAAGATCGGGGAAGCCTGCGCTCCCCCCGGCTCCCCGCGCGCGGCAGGCATGCTTCTCTGCACGCGAGCACATCACAAACCAGCGTGGGACTGCCTGTAGGGTCTGGTGGAAGTGGGGTTTTCACCCTCTCCCTGCCACCCTGCAGCTGTCCAGAACCCGCTTGCCTTGGAGGCGGGGAGGGTCCCAAAACGAGTCCCGTGCAAGTTGCAGGGATCGTGCCTGTTAGCCTCCGCTCTGCTGGCAGATGTTCAACAGATGAAGGCGGCTCACCTTCTGCCAGCTGACTTCTATCTGTTGAATGCCTGCCTGTTAGCAGCCACATGAATCGGCGTAGGTTCAGCTGCTGAAGGCTACGCACCCTCTTCTGGGGAATACTTTTACCTGCTGAATCTCTGCCTGTTTAGCAGGGGCTCCATTAGCAGGCGTCCCAAAGGGGAACGCTTTGCACTCGCTGCTGGGGAAGGCTTCATCTGTTGAATTCCTGGCTGCCCTTCTAATGAAGAGCCACATGTGGGCAATGGGGCAAGAGGTAGGGAAAATAGGACAACTCTTACCCTGGGGGATGCTTTTCAATTTGAGGGGAAAGGGGCTGCAGAGGCTTTCAAGGTGAGGAGACCTTGATGGTGCACCAGGGTACCTGTAGCAGCAGTGAGTAAAGAGGGCAGCTTTGAGCTGCCCTTACGGGCTTAAAGAGCAACAGCTGACTGGATCTCCACTCCTTGTCAGAAGATGCCAAAGGACTGTAGCCAATGTGAGATCTCAGCACGTCCCCCTCTTGGCACAGCCAGGACCAGCTTGCCCAGGGTGGTGCATTCGAGTACCACTTCGTGGGCAGGTTGGGATGGTAGGAAGGAGGCTGGCACCAGCCTGCTCCTTCCGGCTGTTTAAGATGGTCCCTCTTGCCAGGTGCTGATAATGTCCCTCTGTGTGTACTCGGATTCTTTTGTGGTTAATGGCTACTGCCAAGGTTAATTTGAGGCAGGGTTTAGTCCTGGGACCCGTTTCCAGTGGTGGCATTCCACCTTGGACCCCGTGGAGAAGGAGTGCCTCTGAACACGGGCAGAGAGCACTGTGCTGTAAATCTGTACCTCTACTATAAATCTGTAGCCGGCTTCCCCATATCTGGAAACTGATGGGAAGCAAAAGGTGTGGCTTCTAAATAGGTTTGAGCCACTGCGCTTGTCTCTTCTCTACCCTTCCTGTTGGCATTTCCTCTCGTGATCTTTCTCTGGTCTTTGCCTCCAGTTTGTGCCCTGTAGTGGCAAGGTAGGTCATGGGCATTTTGTAAGGCACCAGGGACTGAGGTAGTGTCCCAAAGGGATGCAGAGCCAGAGGATGGGGGTTTGGAAGACAGCCAGAGAGGTAGGGTAGGGAAGGGAGCTGAAATAGGTTGATCTCACAAGCATTTGACCATCTTGGAGAATACAAGGTTGCTTTGCTCCCTCCTCTCCACTGAGCCTGACATTCAAGCATTTGGCATCTTAGCCCTCTGAATATGTATGTGTGTCAGATTTCAAATGTGCCTCATAAATACATGCTTAACATGTAATGTGATGGCGAACATGATTTTTTTACATTGATCCAGTTTGGACA
The DNA here is from genome assembly GCF_964270895.1 of Podarcis filfolensis. Taxonomy (NCBI): domain Eukaryota; kingdom Metazoa; phylum Chordata; class Lepidosauria; order Squamata; family Lacertidae; genus Podarcis; species Podarcis filfolensis. The sequence continues at coordinate 18,045,542 of NC_139617.1, forward strand.
ATGGTGCCCGTGAACAAGCTTTGTGATAGGTACATCACCCTTTCCTTCTCAGCACAAGTCAGTTACAGCAAAGTCTACCAAGAATCACAGTTTCCTATTTTGTCTGAACTTGGAAACTATGGTTACCAGCTTGGGAAACAAGCCAGGATCGTAAACAAACTTCAAAGCATGTTTTGTGATCCTAGCTTGTTCCAAAAAGGTGGTCCTTTCAGGAAACCTGTTTATTGAACATTCATCCTGATTTGTTTGCACAAAGTTTGCATGGAGGTTAGATGACACCAAATGTATCTTGCACATTCATTCTGATTTGTCTACAGGGAGGTTAGATGATGTTGCATCAAGCAATTATTATCCCAACACTTTCCAAAGCACTTCCCCTTACTTTCTTTATTGTAAAGAAAAACTGCTTTTTTGTAGTGGTTTTATTGCACAAGAGCACCAAATGAAACTTTAAATGTGCAACCTGAATTTGCCAGCATGTGATTCAATCCCACTCCAAAATAGCATCAATCTGGAAGCGCCCCAGGATATTATAGTTTCCTAGTCCTGAGGAACTGGGAGACCATGGTTATTTGGACACTTCCAGCTTTAACCAGCTCACATCAAGGAGGAAAGCTACAAGACTTGCATATATGTTAACTTATTAAGGTGAGATAGGACCATCTAAACCAGCTCACATGTCATAGTTGAAAAACCTGGTATGTACCATAGCTGCTCATTAGTACAAAATAACAACCCCTGTAATTGGGCTGTTTAAGATGCTTTGATATCAGTAATCATTACAATGTTAACCATGAAAGGAGGGTTGATATTATTATCCTTATACTGCAGATATGAGACATGGAGATGGTGGCTTTCGCAAGGACACCTAGGGAGTGAATGGCAGAGTTGAAATTTGAGCTTGGGTCTGACTTGTACACTGAGTTCCTGCTCCATCAAAAACTGCAGGATTGACTTCCAAGTACAAATGCTTAGAATTAGCGACTTATGCCTTCCTTTCACTTTACGATCTGCATGGAATGCATTTCTGCGGTGTGTGAAGAAGTGGCTCTGAGTAGCAACATTTGAATGGGAAGTGCCCAAGCAACAGCTGTTCGTGAACAGCTGCCCAGGATGGGCTGCAGGAAGGAGCAAAGCATGTTGGGAGGGGAGTATGTGGGATGGAGAATAAACTGAGGATAAATGAGGGTGGAAAGTGAACTTGTTATTGTGCTGCTTGAAAAAGAAAAATAGATATCTTAATTAGTGGCGGGGAGGACAGACCTGCTGTGGGCATTCCGTGCAGCACACCTCCCCAAAATCTTAAAAAGTTCAGCTGTTCAGATAAGTTCCCTCGCTTGTGCAAACATCAGTCTATCAAGTGCTTCCCCTTGAGGTGTGTTTTGTGTGCCTATGCCATACCTTTCATAAAAGTCACACTGCTGTAGCATTTGAATGTGAGTCCTGATGAGAGCAGGAGAAAGCAAAGGTCTTCCAGGACCTGACCGTCAAGTGCGCAGGGAGACTTAAGGGCTCCTGTTAAAGCATTTGCAAATAAACAGGACTTTTTTCAGGGGTTGGGTACCTGTGGCCCTTACAGATGTTGTTAGATTGCAGCTCCAATCCTCTCTCAACACTAACTATGCTGCCTGGGGGCTGATGGGAGTTGAAGTCCAGCAACACCTGGAGGGCCACAGGTTCCTCACCCTACCTTATTAGATAGAGGGGAATGTTTTTACCCTGTTGGGAACACAGGAAGATGCTTTAGCTCAGTATTATCTACACTAACTGACTGTGGCTCTCTGTTTTCAGAGAGATTTCTCAGTCATGTCTGGAGATTGCCAGGGATGGAACTTGAAACCTTCTGCACGCAGAGCATGTGCACTACCACAGAGCTATGGCCCTTTCTTAGAAGGTGAAGCTGGTGCTTCCTCCAAGCACAGGTGTATGTGAAAGACATTTCCTGCATTACTTACTGCATGCTGATGGTGAAAAGGTTCATTCCCCTCAATTAAATCCACAAATGGGCAAGTACTTTGGGGAGAGCTTTTGCAGTCCCCTACTCCTTGTGCCCTCCATCTTTCCCAACATCAGGGTCTTTTCCAGGGAGTCTTCTCTTCTCATGAGGAGGCCAAAGTATTGGAGTCTCAACTTCACGATCTGTCCTTCCAGTGAGCACTCAGGGCTGATTTCCTTCAGAATGGAGAGGTTTGATCTTCTTGCAGTCCATGGGACTCTCAAGAGTCTCCTCCAGCACCATAATTCACTTGCCTAATCCACAGCAGAACCATTGTTCATTTGTGTGTTTTTCCAGAACTGCTCAGCAGGCCCCTGTCATTTGAATTATAGCAGAAGGACATGTTAAAGGTATGTGCAGAATAGAAGGGTAAATCTGTGTTAGACTAATGCACTTAAACCACTTTGTGACACATTGTCAATAAAGTTAAAGAGCTGAAAAGATGGCGTTTGAAGACAGGTATACAGAGTGAAGATTACTAACGCAGGTGAAAATAGAACCAGAGCATGGGTTAATTAACCTGGAGCACCTGGATGTTGCATTGTGCATATGATATTGGATACCTGTTTTCCTGTCTTTACACAGAGGTGCCAATTCTTAACAAGTAGCAACTGCCATAAAACCAGGATCTCTCGCCAGTTGTTTGAAATGTAGACTTCTATCCTAGTCTGAAGATGATGCCAATTGCCATCATTATGCTCGGTGCTTTACAGATTGGTAAGGAGTCAGGTCCCCACTGAAAAGAGGGAAAATAGAAACAGAACAGAGAGAATCTTATCCACCCAGCGGTGCAAAAAATGGGAAACAGGGTGCTGGCAAATTGCTTACAGCTTTGGTCATTTCGCAGTCTTCTTGCAATCACTATAGCTCTGAAAATTTGTAACAAAACAGAGATTTAGGGTAAAATGAAATGCAGTGCTAAATGAGTCACTGGGTTTTTAATTTAATTTTACTTCAACTGTATTTGATTTTGCTGTATCCTTATTTTGCTTTAAATAGCAACTGCCACAGTTTCTACAAACACACACACACACACCCCTCCCCCTAAAAAACCCTGCTTTTATTATCCTCTGGAAGGTTCTCATTGAACCTTGTTAGTAACCCTGAAAGTGGACATGTGTCTTCACATAACACAGGGTGTTGCAATGCAGCCGACAGAAAAGAGGATTGGTTAATATCATCAAAGGTGGTAGGTCTTTCTGTTTGTCACTAGTGTGTAGGAGAGCCGAAGTTTATAAGATGCTGAATGTTAACTGGGGTGGCTTTCACACAGTAGTTTATTGTGGAATTGGTGCTGTTCACACATACATCTTTATCACGGCATCTGCATGAAGCCGCCCTCTGCAAAATGCCACCCCATATTTCTCTTCACCCCCTTTTAATCGGGACAGTTTTCTGCAATGCTTTTCTTCTTACTGGATTTTCTGTGGAAATGGTAAATCCATATGAAATGGTAAAGGGGTATAGGATGGCACTACAGTGCGGACTGTGTTGTGTGGATGCTACACTATAAACTTCCATGCATGCATCACCATGTCCACAATAAAGTGCTTGCATCCCTTGGGCCAGCTCTGGGCATGTTGCTCAGCAAGTTTAGACCATCTCTCATGCTAGCTTGTCTCTGGGAGGCATTTCTGCACGAGAATGAAACGCCGTGGGGCAAGGTGAATATAAAATGGAAGAATGGTAAAAAGAGGTGTGGGATATAGCTATTAATGATAAATTAACAAGTGCTATTAAGGTAAGACAGGGAATATGCACGAGAAGTGATTTTGAGGAGATATGGAAGGTATTTGTTTATTTTAAAAGGTATAATTATAAAAACAATAATTTTTAAGAAGGAAATTAAATGTCCTTTCATACAGCCAAATGTTATGTAATTCGTCATTAAATAAATAAATAAAGTGGCATATCTGTCCAAGGCACAGCAAGACAATATCATCTAGGCAGCGCCGTTGACATTTTTCCCCATCACTGAACTCAACTTGGACCGTTGCCATGGGTCCTAATTTAAAGAAAAGAGCCTCTGATGCCGCTTCCAGTAGCAACGTGTCTAGTTCTGGTGCGTGTCAGGCAGATGCTTGCCGCCATGCAGGTCTGGCCGATGGGCCTTTGTTGACAGGAATCCAATGCTCTTCCTCCCTCCCACCCCCACCCAAAAATAACAGCTCAGACAAAGCTCTTTTCATAGCAGTAACAAACACCATCCTGTGAAGGCCACACGGTCTGGAAAGGGAAGTCAAGACAACATCCCCAAGAAGCTTCAGAAAAGTGCCATCTCCACTGTGGCACAGCCAGCAAAGGGCATCTTGGCCAAAAACCAGACAGGACTCAGTTACTGCACCTAAATCTTCTAGTAGCATGGGTGCTGGAGTTATCGGAAGAAAGCCATGGTCGCTTCCAGACAATCTGTTCATTTTGCATCCTCAGTCTCCATCAGCCAGTGTTGGATGTTGCTGGATTAAATTACATCCCTGCCTCTGTGCTATACATCTGAAGCACTCTTGCAGCACTTTGAAAATAGTGATGGCTTTCCTCCAATATTTACTAAGGGTCTTCTCAGCAGTGTCACCCTCTTTGTGGAACACCCTCCAGTCAGATGTCAAGGAGATAAAGAACTACACAACTTAGATTATGGAAAACTGATACAAACTTTACAGCTTGCTATCTGATTAAGGAGAATATAATGAAGATGTTTTATTGTTGGCACCTTGCCCCAGTAAATTTATCAAAGACGTACAAAAAACACTCAAATCTCTGTTGGAGATGTAAAATAGAGGTGGGGGCAATGTATCATGTGGTGGGGGTGTGAGGTGGTTAAACAGTTCTGGACTGTGATACATGAAGAGCTCAAAGATATTTAGGAGTTCAATTTCCAAAAATCCAGAAGCGTTCCTGCTGGGCTTAATATCTAGTGACATCCCCAAGGATAAAAGGAATGTATTCCTGTATGCAACAGCAGCAGCCAGAATATTAGTGGCAAAAAATTGGAAAACAGACAAAATACTAGAACTACTAGAATGGCGAGCTAAAATTTGTGAATTTGTGGAGATGGTAAAGGTAACAGCATCAATTAGAGGCTGCCCCAACCAAAAAAAATGACAAAGAGTAGGAATGCGTAAAGGTTTACATGAAAAGAGTTGGTTTCAGAGCTTAAAATTAATAGGCAACAGCTTAAAGGGCGCAAGGATATAGGATCATATTATAACAAATATAGAACAACAAATATAAACAGCTGTTAACGCAACAGTAGGTAAAGAAGGTCGCACATGGGTGAAGGGAAGCAACGGGTTTAGGGGGAGGGAGGTGAGGGCATTAATTGAAAAATTGTTAAATACATATATATTGGATCTAAGAGATTAAGAATAAGGAACCAAAAGAAGGAGACAAATATTAAGGAATATGAAAATAAGGGAACCTGAGAAGAATCAGTATAAATGAAAACATGAGACTCAAGGTTTTGTTATATACTGTTTTACTTTGGATGTGAAGTCTTCTGTTGTAAAGATTGTCCATAAAATGAATAAAACATTTAAAAAATGGGGGGGGGGGACTACACAACTTGTAGAAGACATATGAAGGAAGTCCTGTATCAGGAGGTTTTCGGTGTTTTATGTTTTATTATGTTTTCATACATGCAGGAAGCCGCCCAGAGTGGCTGGATATAAATATTATTATTATTACTATAACTACTACTAGAAATGTAGATTGTTAAGGGTGCTCAGAGTGCTTAGCAACATAGGAAGCTGCCTTTTACCAAGGTTTCAGGAGAGTCCCAGCCCTATGCAGAGATGCTGGGAATTGAACCTGAGACTTTCAGAAAACAAAGCAGATTCTCTACCACTGAGCTATAGGCCTTCTCCTGGTTCAACAATCAATCCCTTGTCTCAGGGAAATCTGGGAATTCAAATTCTGTGGGATGGGGAAAACATTCTGCATCTTTAACAAACTACAGTTCACAGGATTCTTCTCCCCGCAACCCTCCAGTCATGATTGTTTTTAAAGTGATATAATAGTGCTTTAAATCTATAGTGCAGATGGGGTGTTTGTGACTTCACACCCTCCAGATGTTGGACTCCCAGTTCCCCTCATCTCTGGCTGTTGGCTATGCTGCCTGGGCCAGATGTGCCTGAGCTCTTTCACAGAGGCAGAGCTGCAATTCTGAGTGATTTAACAGCCAATCCCTCTTCCCACACAGCTCTGGAAATTGTAGCTGCAGGAGGCAGCTCCTGACAGTTCCTGGCACCTTAACATACTACAGCTCCCATAATTATTTAGGGGAAGCCATTACAGCTTAAAGTGGTATCATGTTTGTTTGTTTGTTTTAAGAAAATGGTGTGAATGTGGCCATAGCACATTATGAGCCGGCAGTAAGAAGTAGCAGGTTGTGGGGCTGAAGGAAATAGTTTTACTACTGAATGGCTCCTGTTTGAGATAATTCAGGAAATGGGCTTTGAGGCCTGGGCCGATTGCCATGACTACTAGGCAATTTACCTTAAATAGCAGGAGGAAGCCAGACCATAATCTTGGAATGTGTTGGGTGCTTGAATTCATTGCTAATCATGCTTGGAGTAGACCCATTGAAATTAGTGAACATGATTAATTTAAGCCTGTTAATTTGAATGGGTCTACTCTAAGTAAGGGACACAGGTGGCGCTGTGGGTTAAACCACAGAGCCTAGGGCTTGCCAATCAGAAGGTCGGTGGTTCAAATCCCTGCGACGGGGTGAGCTACTGTTGCTTGGTCCCTGCTCCTGCCAACCTAGCAGTTTGAAAGCACGTCAAAGTGCAAGTAGATAAATAGGTACCGCTCCGGTGGGAAGGTAAACGGCGTTTCCGTGCGCTGCTCTGGTTTGCCAGAAGTGGCTTAGTCATGCTGGCCACAAGACCCGGAAGCTGTACGCCAGCTCCCTCGGCTAATAAAGCAAGATGAGCGCTGCAACCCCAGAGTCGTCTGCGACTGGACCTAATGGTCAGGGGTCCCTTTACCTTTACCCTAAGTAAAATCTAGTGCAGTGCTTCTCAAACTGGGCGGTATTGCCCCCGGGGGGAAGGGATTACCTAGGGGGCTGCTATGAGGCAATGGGAGGGAAAAATTGGAGGTGTAACTGACTATCAGACATTGAAAAGCTGGTGTCACTTAATCAAGTTCATCAGCTTTGTTGAATTAATTAAACAAAATAGTTTTAACTGGATTTTGAATAAATGAGTAATTAATGGTTACTGTTTTGAACACTGATGTGGCAGGAGAGGATGTCAAGTGTGGCTGGAAGATTGAAGGACAATCAAGGAAACATTTAAACATTTCAGTGTAGTACAGTATAGAATCAAAACAAAATTTTATATGCAGAATGAATCCCCCCCCAAAAGAGCATCAAGTGATGCTGATAACTTAATTGCTGTGAAATGGGATTTTCAATTCTGACAAATATGAAACATCAGAATAGAGTAAGGCTAATTTGCATCGATGAGGAAATGAGAGTTATTTTGTCTCAAATTAGGCCTAAAAGCAAGCTCACACGGGTTTGTATACTTACTTAATGTACATGATATGTAAGAGGCTCATTTGTAATTATATTTTGGGAATAGATTCATGTTTTTATGTAGTTGCATTGTTTCATACTTTCTGCATATCCCATGATCATATTATAAAGTAGTTGTGCTCTGTGTTATAAACCAAGCACTGCTAGTTGTCGTTGTTTTTCAAATGCACTCCTATTAATAAAAAGTTCAGCGTGGCACAAGCAAATTTTTATTCTGAAAATCCCATTTGCACATTTTATGAATGAGAAAATGTGATCTGCCTGGTAAGGCTTGATTTCAGCCAGACTGCAGAACTAGGCCGTGGTGTGTGTGTGTGTGATGTTTCTGGTGAAGAATGCTCCTGCGCATGCACAGAGTGCGTTTTCTGCCTCACTGAGTAACTGCACCTTACTCTCAGGCTCTTAGAAGATATAGAGGCATGACTTCCAGATCAATGGTTTTGATTTCTCTCTCTCTCTCTCTCTCTCTCTCTCTCTCTCTCTCTCTCACACACACACACACACACACACACAAATTCCAACAATCATTTAACATAACTTCTTATCTTATACAATATTTTAGACTTCCGTCAACAACCTCTGAAGATTTTCCGTTCTTTATCACTTGTTCTGCATTTCTTATTTCTCCATTACTTTTAACTAATACCGGTAATTCTTTTCAAAGTCTTTCTTGTGATCCTCCTTACAGAACTCCTTGCAGTCCTACTAGCATAATCTGTTTATCACAATTGCTTTTCAAATAATTCAAATATTTACTCCAGTCCTCTAAGAATCTCTGATCCTGCAGGTTTCGAATCCTTCCTGCTAATATATCTAATTCTGCATAGTCCATTAATTTCAAATGGTTTTGACTTCTTAACTTCGCACACCTCAAGAAATAAAATATTCTCTATGTGTGATTATGAACATAGCCCTGGCAGATCAAAATTAAGACAAATGAACGTGCCAGTTCATGCTTGTGTTGCTTTAGGGGTTGGCACAGTTTGGACTTTTCAGCCCTGTGTAAGGAGCTGTTTTGTACCAAGTCCAAATCATACCAGTGATGCCATCTAGCCCAGGACTGGTGGTAGCTTTCCAAAATATCAAGCAGATCAGTGCTTCTGGTTCGCCCCGGACGGAGCATTGAGAGGAATGTGTCAAAATCAACACATTCATTGCTCTGCACACTGTGGCCCCCAGAAAGTTGCCTGGGAGGGAATGTGGCCCTTGTGTTGAACCAGTAAACTCTGGTTTACTGCATTTGACCCTGACTCCACGTAGGCCACTTTGAGCAGAAAGACCTGGGGGCTGGCGGAAAGTTGACAGGGATGAAACAGAAGGGAGAGGAAGTAGGGGGTATGGATGTATATAGTAGGAAGAAGGAACTGGTGTGACCTGATGAGGTCAGGAGTCCCCTGGGAGATTCCAGAAATATCCTCTCTTCCCCCCCCTTTCATTGATGCTTCCTCCTCAAGAGGAAGGAGCATGGAGCACAGAGGAGCACAATCCTTTGTTCCCAGAGGTGCAATCCCACCCCCCTTCCCGGGTCCTGCAAGTCTGCCCACACATCAGAGTAAGGAGTGGTCATTGTGGACCCTAGGAACATGCCCTGTCCCCCAGGGCAGACGGAGGACGTGTGGCCCTATGAGGCATGCATGCTACTTTATGGCCACCTGACAATGCATCACTTACAAATTCAGTGTTCTGAGTTTAGTGAAAACATTTCAATCTGGTTGTTGGTTGAGTTCTAAGCTCACCCATTCAAACACATGTACAGTGGTACCTCTGGTTATGTACTTAATTCGTTCCGGAGGTCCATTCTTAATCTGAAACTGCTCTTAACCTGAAGACCACTTTAGCTAATGGGGCCTCCTGCTGCTGCCTCGCTGCTGCTGCGCGATTTCTGTTCTCATCCTGAAGCAAAGTTCTTAACCTGAGGTACTATTTCTGTGTTAGTGGAGTCTGTAACCTGAAGCGTATGTAACCCAAGGTACCACTGTATTTCTAGATCAGGACTGTGCACAGTGTGTGATTTCATGGTATTAGCCTGAAATCAGAATGGTACTTGTTCAGTTTTGCAGGAATCTCCAACGGTAAAAGAAGGCAAATTTCTAGTTCTTAAAGCCCTGAAGTCTCTGATGAGTTTCGTTGTAACGGCTGTTTCACTTATGCCTTCATTCAGTGCACCTGATGAAGTAGGTTGTAGTCCGTGAAAGCTTATTTATTTATTTAAGTTAACTCAGTGTTCATGCATACCGCTTGCTAGCGCAAAAGAGCTCTAAGCAGTTTACAAGACGATCTCAAATACTCATTTAATATACCAGTAAGAACAAACATTAAAAACAAGTTGCATTGAAATATAAAATAGAAGCAGTAATTTTAAAACGTTTGTACCGACAAAAATCACCTGTCAGAATTACATGCCTGGAATAGTAAAAGATTTTAGCAGGCACTGAAAACAATTCAGTGAAGGCTGCCCTCCCATCAGATGTCAAACAGATAAACAACTGTTTGACTTTTAGAAGACTTCTGAAGGCAGTCCTATTCAGTGAAGCATTTAATGGTTGATGTTTTACTGTGTCTTTTATATTTTGTTGGGAGCTGCCCAAAGTGGCTGGGGCAACCCAGTCAGATGGCTGGCATATAAATGGTGTTGTTGTTCTTAAATATCAATGGACGGGGAGTTCCAAAGTGTAGGTGCTGCCACACTTAAGAGATTGATTTTTTGCAAGTACAGAATGGAGATTAACTGACGCTTGTAAAAGTGCCGGCTCTGCAGATCTAAGTGATCAACTAGGCACAGATGGGTTGAGGCGATCCTTCCAAGTAAATTGATCCCAAGCTGTTGTGGGCATTATGTGCCAATAGTAATACTTTGAATTTAGCCTGGTAACAAATCAGCAGCCATTACAGACCTCTTATGCTGTATGCTAGAATAGCATATGCTATATAGAGCTTATGCTATGATAATATTTATTAATTTTCTATAAGACTTTGTTTTTAGTTGAACTTGCTGTTTTCAACTGACAAAGCATACGTTGGCCAATTTACTGTTAGACCCGGGATGGTGAATCTGTGTCTGAAGCTATTGGACTCCACCTGCCATCAGCCATCATAGCCAACCATCAGGGTTGATAGGAGCTGAAGTCCAACAACATGTGTGGACAGGCAGCAGGTTTCTCACTCCTGCCTTAAAAAGATGATACCATGCTTTTCAATTAGGTACGTTTGCTGGAGAAGTGCCTGTCATCTTTTAAGAATGGATTAAGGATATGCAAGGAACCTTGTACAGTGGTACCTTGGGTTAAGTACTTAATTCGTTCCGGAGGTCCGTACTTAACCTGAAACTGTTCTTAACCTGAAGCACCACTTTAGCTAATGGGGCCTCCTGCTGCCGCCGCACTGCCGGAGCACGATTTCTGTTCTCATCCTGAAGCAAAGTTCTTAACCTGAAGCACTATTTCTGGGTTAGCGGAGTCTGTAACCTGAAGCGTATGTAACCTGAGGTACCACTCTCCTTGGAAAATGTAAGTCTTGCATCTGCCTGATTAAGTACAGTTGCAAGGGATGAAGTACTATGAAACACCTGCCAAGTTCTCCTGTAATTTACCTTGTTCTGCCAGGCACTGACTTGTGCCCGGGGTGTATCTGTTTCACGTACGTGCATGTAATTCGTTATATAGTTCACAATGCAGTGTCCTGATATTCTCACCTTTTTCTCTTATTCCTTCACAAAACAAGATTCTGGTCCTTGTTGTCGTTGGCTGTTTTGAGACTTGGGAGCGGCATGACTGAATGAGTGTTGTTCTTGGTGCAAATGCACATTTATTTTGTCTCACTGCTGCTGCTATTTTTCCAAGAGGTTTTTTTGACACACTATGGAAATCTGTTTATCAGAAGTGATGGCAAGATGAGGGCATACTCACCAAACACAACAGTATCTCTCTCACATACAAACTGCCTTCAACACTCAGGGCAGAAAAGGAGAATACCATCTCCAGTCTTAAAAGTAGGTTAAAAGATTCCAGGCTGTGCTCTGAATTGATCTCGTTGGATGGCATATGGAGAGATTTTTTTACAGTTACAAATATCTTTTGATTCATTGCAGTACAGTGGTACCTCGGGTTATATACGCTTCAGATTACATACGCTTCAGGTTACAGACTCTGCTAACCCAGAAATAGTGCTTCAGGTTAAGAACTTTGCTTCAGGATGAGAACAGAAATCGTGCTCCAGCGGCACAGCAGCAGCAGCAGCAGGAGGTCCCATTAGCTAAAGTGGTGCTTCAGGTTAAGAACAGTTTCAGGTTAAGTACAGACTTCCGGAACGAATTAAGTACTTAACCCGAGGTAGCACTGTAATGTTAGGTTTGTGGCCCAACAATGAGGAGAGAGGTGTTTGTGACTGCATGCTCCTACAGTTATCCAAGAGACACGTCTGTGCTGTGCCATCACATATACCTGAGAAATATGTAATCCTTTATATTATTTGAAGCAGGGGTGGTATACTTGTGGTCATCTAGTTGTTGCCCCAGTCAGCCTGGCCAGTGTACAGAGATGATGGGGGTTGTAGCCCCAAAACATCTTGAGTGCACCAGGTTGAGAAAGCCTGCTTTAAAGCCAGGACAGTGAACCTGTGGCCCTCCAGAAGTTGCTAGACTACAAATCCCATCATCCCTGACCACTAGCCATGCTGGCTAGGGCAAATGGGAACTGGAGTCCAACAACTTCTGGAGTTGGCAAAGGCTTGTTTTTGCATACAACATTTTGAGAGTGGGAATTGGGAGATTTTGGGGTTCATTTTCACTCAGTAACTTTCTGCTTCTTCCCCTCCACCCTTCTAAGGACCTCTGTCAGAAACATCTGATGGGAACGAACCTGTGGAAGCACATGTCTTGAACCTGGTGCACCCCAAGAGAGTTCGGAGTGCTGTGGGGCATCGGCAGAATGGCTGGCGGAAATACCGGCGCCCTCGTCCCCGCCTTTCGCACAAGGGGCCTATGCCTTTCTAGAGCAGGTATAGGAACTTCCAAAGTTGCCTTTTATTAAGTCAGACTGTCTAGATCAGTATTGTCTTCACTGCCTGCCTGTGGCTCTCCAGCATTTCAAGCAAAGAGTCTTCCCCAACCCTTTCTGGAGGTGCAGGGACCTTCCGCATGCCAAGCAGGTGTTCTGCCACTGAGCTTCAGCTCCACCCCTCCCAGATCAGGGACAATACAGTGCCAGCATCCAGAGTGTTGTGGTCCTCTGACAATGCTTATGATAGAATGGCTTTCATATTTTGGTCTCTCCCAAGGCATGGGATGGGGAAGAATAAAAGGGAGTGCATTCATCCATCTGTAGGCCTTATTCTGATGGCAGCTGAGGTTATTGGGGTGGGGGTTGTAATGGGCTGCTTGCCCAGCGCTCATCCAAAAAGAGGACTCTAAATAAATGCCCAGATTTTATTTTGTTGAACAGCATGTTTAAGCTGCTCTCTAGCCAAGCCTATCCTTTGTGGAGGAAAAAGCTGCTAGCCATGATGGCTGTGACCTGCCTCAGCAGCTGGAGGCAGGATTGCTTCTGAAAGACCAGTTGTTTGGGTAGCAGAGAATGCTCTTGTGCTCAGCTCCTGTTTGCAGGTTTCCCACGGGCACCAGACTGGCCACTGTGAGAACAGGATGCCGGACTAGCTGGACTCCTCTTACGTTAAAGCAACTTCCAGCTAAAACCTTCACAATGGGCGAACAATAAACACCCTATTAAGAAACAAGCCTGTAAAAACAACAACCACAAAACAAATAAAACAGCATTGACTAGACAATAAACAGTAAAACCCATCAGGAAAGCTAAGTATAAAAAGGGAAGTTTTGCAGAGATGTATTTGAACAAATTTATTTTTAGACCAGAGGCAGCCAGTGTGGGGTTCTCCCGATGTTGCTGGACTCCAGCTCCCACCATGTCAAGCCAGCATGGCCAGTGGTCAGAGGATAATGGGAGTTGTAGCCCACAGCATCTGGAGGACACCAGGTGGGGAAAGTTGATCTAGACCAGCGCTTCCCAAACTTGGGCCTCCAGCTGTTTTTGGACTACAGTTCCCATCATCCCTAGTCTTACTAGCTAGGGATGATGGGAGCTGTAGTCCAAAAACAGATGGAGACCCAAGTTTGGGAAACACTGGTCTAAAGACTGTACATAGTAGAAGTCGACTGCCCATATTGTCTTGCTGTTTATATCTAACAAAACTAAACGCATCCTCTCCTCCCCTTCATAACAGGCAGAAGGGGTTGTTAGACATGGGTGCCTTGACCCGAAAACCTGTCTCAGCTTTGGAAGGAAGCTGGCTTGGAAATGCAGGAGTGGGGAACCTCCTATGGCTCTTCAAGTGTTGCTGAACTACAGCTCCCATCATTCCTGGCCATTGGCCAGGCTTGCTAGGGATGGTGGGAGTTGTAGTTTAGCAACTTGTGGAGAGCCAAAGCTTCTCCACCCCGCATTTAGTGTAAGAAAATCAGGTAAGGCTTTGTATCAGCTCTCTGACTTAAGTGTTCCTTTGTCGTTGTTTGCAGGATCAAGTCCCGCCCAGAAAAGGCCAGCCTTCATGCGTCTGCTCTGCTTGATAAACTATCCGCTTGCATGGGGCTTCCACCCATGGTAGAACGTGACCCCACTGGCCTAGAAAACACCGAGTGGAAGGATATACGAGTGCAGCGTTGCTGTTGTCCTCTTGCGTTATCTCTTAGTGTTATCTCCTACTCAGGCTGGTTTCAGCTGCTTGCACCTCATCTTCTCTATCCCTCCTTCTCTTTGCCTTAACTCAGCTACTGTCACCAGAGGCTGAGGCTTAGAGTACCCTTCCGCAACCTGGTGCTTTCTGAAGGCTGCTGGTAGTTGTAGTCCTGGATGGCACCAGGATAGGGAATGGTGTCTTGAAGGAGATGCTGAGGTTACCCAGGATGGGAGTGGGGGAGATGAAGAAACGGGTAACAATGGGCCTGCAAGGATCCCTACACCTTGTGTCATGTCCCTCATGTTTGGAGGAATGTGCCAAGGTGTGGCTTGTAGCAAAAGCACTCCTGTCCTCCTAAGTCAGCTGCTGGGCCCCTGCTGCAGCAGAGGACACAGCTGGAGCCAGAAGGCCTTTGGCCTGTGAGAAGCACTTTGTCAGGTGGAGAATGTGCATGCAGGTGTCTCAGCCACCCCATTTTGCATCTGACCCCTCACTGAGCCCTCTTAATATAGGACAGCCACCTCCCCACTCTCCCTTTGGCAAGGCTCCTGTGCTTTTGACGTATGCACAGAAATGCAGCAATGCAGCCGCTAGAACTTTCCCCCTAGATGCAGTTCTACCCTAGGGAAAAGCTGCACCAACTGAATTTCTGCCTGCCCTACAGTTCTTAGGTATAAGAGCCCTGCCCAGGGTGAGAATGGCAACCCTTTTCTATGCCAGATTACAAGCCTAGACCTTTCTTGGTACCAGGAGCAGATGGTGCTCAGCTGACATCCCGTCAGTTGTGTCACTGCTGCTCACTGGGAGGTGAAGGGGCAAATGGTGTGAGCAAGAGAGATGTTTGGATCCTGTTCTGAGCTCGGAGCATGGGTACCCCCAACAAAAATTTAAAAAATTGGCTTTGTAATTTGGAATTAATGTGATTTGATTGGTTTGTTAATAAAAAATATATTAAAAAAAAGAAGCAGGAAATGGTGTGGTTGGCGCCATGCAGTGTATAAGCTGAGCCAATCCAGTGCTCCTGCTAGTGCGTTTACACCACACCAACCTCCCCTCTACCTCCTTGTAGGCAGTAGATGGGACTTCCTTGATGGGAAGTCAGGGGAGTGTTGCCATCCCACCAAGCCATCTGCTACCACTTGGTGCGGCATTTGGATGTACTCTGACACATGCATCCTGTAACTGTAAGTAAGGACTGATTTGGAAAACCTCTGCCAAAACCTGTCCTTCGGCCTTTTCCAAAAGCAAGTTTTGACCAATTTGGGCAGGTTTGTTACAATGTGTACTCCCCACTGTTTGACATGGTCTCCAACACATGGAGCCAGGACACAGGATATCTGGCCAACCCACTTGGCAACTTGACCTTTTCAAGGCAGCAGCCGCTGTAACCGGCTATGTGGGTACAGCAACCACTTTATTTGACCAGAGGATGAGAGAGGCAGGTCAGAAGTAGTGACCTAGTGGGAGCCAGCTAAGCAAAGTGTCCGTGAGCTATAAGTCAAAAAGAATTGGTTCAGACTTTATTGGTTCAATCATAAACTTACTGGGTGACCTTAGGCTGAGAGAACAGGGGTATGCATATCTGCAAGCCAGGGTTATTAACATGGGCCTACCTTATAGGGGTGTTGTATGGATGAATGAGGCAAATATCTACATAAACACTTTGAACACCTATGTAAGTGCCAAGTGTTGTGGTTATGGGCTGATTTGGTTGACCAGAGGCATTTGGGGTTCTTTAATTCACCTTTGCTTGTGGCTTTGACACATATTAAGCATTTAAGGTATGTGTGCATGGATCGGGTGAGGTGGGGGTGCCTGCTGTCTTGCACTGGGAGGGCGGTTTGGGCCAAGGGGTCTTGCTGTAAGGAAATGGCATGTGTTGGCGGTGAGCAGGAGCCTGGCCTGGAAGCTCACATCTGCATAACCTTTTTCAGGTGGCTGTTGACTTTCTTTGTACAAAAACACTAATTTATACCAGCTGAGGACATCTTATTGTGTCAGATCTTTGTTGGTAACTGGGTTTTCTGTGTGTGTGTGTGTGTAAAGATTTGTTCTATGTAAATATAGCTTTATAATAAAGAAATATGAAAACAATAAACCCTTATTATTATTACATTGAACTTGCAGGTGGTGTTTTTTCCCCTTCCTTGCCCTACTTTTTTGGGGGAGGCTACTGGTGGGCTGAGCCATGACAACTGGGAACGGGGAACTGATGCAGATGGATTGAGGATTAAATCTGTAAATAAAAATTTAACCTGTCCCACCTGTGTGCGAGAAATATGAGAATAATCAGGCTGTGGAGCCCTTTTTAGCAGAGTAAACCCTCTTAGGCGTTTTTGCAGCTTACTAGAAGCTAGGAATTAGGTGATCACACCTTTTATCCCTATTTATATGTGATCTGCTGACCTTTCCTCTCTCTTTGTCCCCTTTTCTAAGAATAAATGACATCTTTTTTTAATAATTGAAAGGTTTACATTCAACAGTGCTAGTTAATACTTCTAAGTAATAGTCAAGTAAAAATGCCTTTTGGTTACAAAATAACAAAACTAGTTCCCAAAATGGAGTTTGGGCTCTGAGCATGTACGTCTGCTCACATCGCTGGCTTGAAAGAAGAGCAAGAGAGCTCAGACAGGAAGTACAAAGGATTGTCTCCTTCGTTAGAAATTCCCGCCAAAGCATTAAGGAAGTGACCTCATACAGTCTCTTCTATATTGATTCAGGGACTCTGTGAGTGTCGGCTCCTCACATGCCTGTCTAGCAATCGTGGATTTGTGAATTTGACTGGAAATCCCACAGAAACCTCAGGCCCAGGGCAAGATATGGCCCTCCAAGCCTCTCTCCTTGGCCCTCAGAAGTCTGCCACACACCAGGCCTCGTGGACCCTGCTTTGCACTCTCATTGTTTCTGCCCAGCTGAAATGTCCCATTGACGCTAGATAGCTCAGTCAGTAGAGCATCTTTAATCCTAATGTCATGGGTTCGAGCCCCATGTTGAGTGAAAGATGCCCCTTGTGGCCACTTCCAAGTCTACAGGTCTGTGATTCTGACGCTGATAATGCCTGTTGCTTGCCTGAGTGTGAGTTTGTGTCGAAACTAAACTATGGTACAAAGAAAGTTTCCATTCATTGCTCCACCCAATTTTGCCTCTGGCCACACCCACCACTCTTAGGTGGCCCTCAGAAGGTTGCCCAGAAGGGAATGTGGCCCTTGAGGTTCCACACCTCTGAATTAAGAAATCATTCCATGGAATAGGGACTCTCTTGGCGAACAGAGGAAGTTGCCTTTTGGTGGCCCAGACCTCATGTCCATTAAGCCTGGTACAGTCATACCTCGGGTTGAAGTAGCTTCGGGTTGAGCGTTTTCGGGTTGTGCTCCACAGCGACCCAGAAGTAACAGAACGCGTTACTTCCGGGTTTTGCTGCTCGCGCATGCACAGACGCTAAAAATGATGTCATGTGCGGAAGCGGTAAATCGCGACCTGCGCAGACATGGGTTGCATTCGCTTCAGGATGCAAACGGGGCTCCAGAACGGATCCTGTTCACATCCAGAGGTACCACTGTATTGTTTGCTCTGCTCGGACGGGTAGTGGCTCTCCAGGGTGCCCAGCAGAGAAGGGTCTTTCCCATCACTGGCTGCCTTGTCCTTTCAACTGGAGGTATCCAGGCTTCAACCTGTAACCTTTATTCAATGCATATGATCTAGGCTCTGGGCTCCTTTCCCAGGACACTGGCATCTTTCTCTCACCAGGGTGTGGGCAGGATTCAAACCCGGATCCTCTCAGAGCCTAATTGAGAAAAATGGCCCTAGACCAGCAATCCCAACTTTCTTTACCATCACTGGGATTGTGTTGAGGCTGGTGTGTTACAGGAATTGGCTAAGACCCTAAGAATGACAAGAACCAGTCTTAACTAGCTCCTGGGTACAAATGCTACTACCATTTAGTTTAGTTTACCGCATCCCACTAAAAAACAAAGTTCCAAAACAACTTACCGCCAAGAAAAAAATTGCAATCATAAAATCACATAAGCATTAAAATAAAATTTAACAGTACAGTATCATTTTATTGGTGCTGACCAAATACTTGGGAAAACTAAAACATCTTTGCCACCAAAATGATGACAAGGTTGGTGCTAGCTGGGCCTTCCTGGGGAGAACATACCATAAAGCTGCTACTCGTTTATGTCATGCTGTCTGGACCTCAGAGGTAGCATGCAGACAAGGACCGTGGATGATGATCTCTGGGTCCCAACTGGTTCATATGGTAAAAGGGTGGTGGCTTCTGTGAAGTTCATCTCTCAAAATTCATTGTGATAGAGAGGGAAGAGCAGGAAGACAAATTGTATGAAAATGCTGCAGTCCAGGGATGTGGAACCTGTGGCTCTCCAGATGGTGGGTCCCATCTCCATCATCTCTGACCATTGGTCATGCTGGTTGTAGGAGTTGGAGTACAACAGCTTCTCCACCCTGTTCTAAAGGCAAGGCTAGCAAACTTCATAACATTAAAGCAGGTGTATGGAACCTTTGGCTCCAAAGAATGTTGCTGAACATGTTCCATCAACGTCTTGCATGCAGAAGTTCTTTCACTCAATCCCTGCTTCTATATCTGGAAGCATAACTTGTTTGTTGAATAGGGAATGTTTGGGATATGTTTTTGAAAAAGAGTAGTTCTGCAAGTATTTCTCTACGAGAGTGAAGAGTTCATTAGCAGCCAGCTGGCATGTGTGGCAACCCACTGAACAGAGCACCCTATATTTCAATGCCAAAAATGTGGGTATCATAACATTTTTTCTAGATCAGCTTAGCATTTGTAACTTCTAAATTGTGCAACTGTCATTTAGTGTAGCTGGTGTTTGATCAACCCCACAACAATAATTTATATTGTGCTTAATGAACAGATAAGTTTAATGATAATTTATTTACTGCACACCATATGCCATTCCATTTTTGTTCTGATATAATAAAATCAAGCTCTATCTTCCTAATCTGCTATATATTTAGAGAAAAGTCTCCATGCATTTGGACAGCTCTTAAGTTGCTGAACGGGACATGGGTGGCGCTATGGGTTAAACCACAGAGCCTAGGACTTGCCGATCAGAAGGTTGGCGGTTCGAATCCCCTCGACGGGGTGAGCTTCCGCTGCTTGGTCCCAGCTCCTGCCAACCTAGCAGTTCAAAAGCACGTCAAAGTGCAAGTGGATAAATAGGTACCGCTCCGGCGGGAAGGTAAACGGTGTTTCCGTGTGCTGCTCTGGT
Organism: Podarcis filfolensis; assembly: GCF_964270895.1. Taxonomy (NCBI): domain Eukaryota; kingdom Metazoa; phylum Chordata; class Lepidosauria; order Squamata; family Lacertidae; genus Podarcis; species Podarcis filfolensis. Next base: position 18,065,019 of record NC_139617.1, read on the forward strand.
TCGCCAGAAGCGGCTTAGTCATGCTGGCCACATGACCTGGAAGCTGTATGCCAGCTCCCTCGGCCAATAAAGCGAGATGAGTGCCGCAACCCCAGAGTCGGCCACAACTGGACCTGATGGTCAGGGGTCCCTTTAAGATGCTGAACACAGAATTTGCATTTGTTTGGATACAACTGGATACCTTTTTGAATCAAGATGGTGGGCTGAACCTTTCAAAACTGCACTGGTTTCAACCAGATAGGCCAACCAGGTACTGTAGACCAGCTTCTCCCCAAGCTGGTGCGCTCCAGGTGTTGTTGGATTCCAATTGGCACGACTCCCAGCCAGAATCGCCAATGGTCAGGGAGGTTGATGGGAGTTGTAGTCCAGCAACAAACACTTGGAGGTCACCAAGCTGGAGAAGGTTGAGGTAGACTGAAGGAGGAGCCCATGGTGAGTGACTTGGCTCAGGACATTTCAGAACCTGGAACTGGCTTTGCAGTGGAATTCCATCCCTTCTGACTCAGAAGTCCCACTGAATTCAATTAGACTAACTTTTATGTGACAGCTGCAGCAAGTCAGCATTGTTTTGAGTGAAGACAAGTGTGTTGGTGTGTGTGTGTGTGTGTGTGTGTGTGTGTGTGTGTGTGTTGGGAAAGGTCCTCCAGAGCTGCATCCTTTTGATCTAATCCATCTTCAGCTTTCTACCAGCCTTGTGCTTATGTTCCATGCTTCAAATGTCTCATTCAAATGTCTAGAGCTCCCTCCAGTGGCAGTCTGTGGTGGAGTTCAATCTGGGAGTTGTGCAGTTTTGTCCCATTTGGAGAAAAAGAAAGCAGAGAAAAATCGAACTGAGTTTGAACATCTCCCACAAAACTTACTAGGTCACGAGAAAGGAGCAAGAGATGGAAATAACTAAGAATTTATTTAAATAGAAGCATGGCTTTTTTATTGACTATTGGAAAAACAAAGCTAAACAATGAAGCGGCAGGTTGTATTAGAATTATTGCTCCTATTAACTCTCTCTCCTCTTTCCACCCCTCTCATCTCTTTCATCTCTCTCTCGCTCTCGCTCTCTCTCTAGCTTTCTCTTCCCCACCCCACCCCATATAAACTAGAGTATTTTTAATACTGATTTATGGAGAATTTGAAAGGGTGAAGTAAATGACTTTGAGATTACTTATGCAGTGGTACCTTTGGTTACGTACTTAATTTGTTCTGGAGGTCCGTTCTTAACCTGAAACTGTTCTCAACCTGAAGCACCACTTTAGCTAATGGGGCCTCCTGCTGCCGTCAGGGTTGAGACGTAGAAGTAAAGCAGCAATCTGAGAGGCAGGACACGATGTTTGATTTCTGTTTTAACCCAAGGCTGTGGTTATGGGAAAAGCAAGACCCTCCACTGCAGGTTCAGATTGCATGTATGATTCTACAATCATTTTCCCCTGGTTTCCCCTAACGTAGCTCATAAATGTCAATGGGAAGGCCTTGGGGAAAGCCACTTCCGCCCTACAGAGGAGGTGGAGTTGTGGGCCCCCGCGTGATTGGGGGATTCCCAGCCGCGTCACCCCCTGGCCAGCCAATCGGCTGGCTCTGGGGGGGTGGCCTGCCCTATTTAAGGCAGGATTCGGCTGGGGATCTCCCTCTTTGCCGCCTGCCAGCTGTTCCGGTTTTTCCCACCCTCCCCTCCTTGACCTTGCTATGGACCTTGGTTGGTCGCCGTTGAGGGGCCTGGTAGGAATTTTTCCCCTTGGCAAATTGGCACCAGCCACTTGGTTTTCGCCTACCTCGTAGCAAATCGTCACAACTTTCTTGGTATTGGTGGTTAGGCATTGGTATTCTTCTGTAGATGGAAGAGGGGAGGTAGCGCCATCGCCTGCCCATCATATTGAAGGGTAGTCCGACAAAGGATTCGGGGGGGGCGTGGCCCTGTCCGAAGCCTGGGGAGGTGAGGACCTAAGGCACACCCCCAATCAGTGACTCCGGGGGAGTTCCTAGTTGATGTGCATCAGCAGGACTCCCCCTACTGGTGGTTAACTCTTCCCGGACTTCAAGCGGACGGGCTGAAGTTGGGTATAGTCGGTTAGGACCAATGCCTAAGCCAATACTGCTCATCACCTGTGGCCTTATTTAGCCCATTAAGCTTAATAATTGTGTCATGTGTCATTATATCCACTGGGGGGCAGCAGGAACTTGCCACACAAGTAACTCTCAGCCTAAATGATGTCACAAAGCCATGGTGATCAACCTAGCATCATAGAATCGTAGACTTGGAAGGGACCACGAGGATCATCTAGTCCAACACTTTGCAGTGCAGGAATATTTTGCCCAACGTGGGGCTTGAACCCACAACCATGAGATTAAGAGTCTCCTGCTCTACTGACTGAGCCAACCACTATTAATACACAGCTGGCACAGCAGACACCAGGGAGACAGGACAATGCCCAGAAAGTGTATAGGTTGTGAATTTTGTTGTTGTTATCTTTCTTTCTTTTTTAAAGAATATAATTTAGTTTGGTAAACAACATAAGTTGACTGATAGGCAGCCATAATGATAACAACTTAACTAAACTGCCAAAACAAACAGTCGTTTATATAGTACAAGCAAGCTTGTGCCCAGCACTGCTTGGGAATTATAAGAAACAAACAGAATCAGTGCAGTTTTGCAATCAGTGGTTTAAAGCAGCACAGTTTTGAAAATTACAAAATGGCATCCAATTGTATCCAAAGCATAGATGAAAACCTGCTTTTTGACCGGCAGAATAATAATAATAATAATAATAATAATAATAATAATAATTTTTTATTTATACCCTGCCCTCCCGAGCCAAGGCCGGGCTCAGAGCAGCTTAGAAGCAATAATAAAACAAGTTGAATGATTACAACTTAAAAACAAAATTAAAATACAACATTAAAATATTAAAATGTAGCCTCATCACAGTAGGAGAAGGAAAGGAAAAAAGAAAGAGAGGGAGGGAATCAAATTGGCTCCAAGCCAAAGGCCAGGCAGAACAACTCTGTCTTACAGGCCCTGCGGAAAGAAATCAGATCCTGCAGGGCCCTGGTCTCATGAGACAGAGTGTTCCACCACGCCGGAGCCAGAGTTGAAAAGGCCCTGGCTGTGGTTGAAGCCAATCTAACTTCCTTAGGGCCCGGGACCACTAGGGTGCTGTTATTTATGGACCTTGAGGCTCTCCGTGGGGCATACCAGGAGAGGCGGTCCCATAGGTGCGAGGGTCCTAGGCCGTGAAGGGCTTTAAAGGTCAAAAGCAGCACCTTAAATCTGACCCTGTACTCCACTGGGAGCCAGTGCAGCTGGAAAAGCACTGGGTGAATATGCTCCTATGGCAGAGACCCCGTGAGGAGCCTCGCTGCAGCATTCTGTACCCGCTGGAGTTTCTGGGACAGCTTCAAGGGCAGCCCCGCGTAGAGCGAATTACAGTAGTCAAGCCTGGAAATGACTGTCATATGGATCACTGTGGCCAGGTCGGGGCCACATAATATTATTATATTATATTAATAAATGGTAGGATTTTGATTATTTGGAGTTTTGAAGGGAAGATTGCAGGGCACTAGGAAAATGCAGGCTAAGCTTCCTTTCCAAGCCAGGGCCTCACCTGGGATAGAGTTGTTAACATGACAAAAGGTGTTGATGACCTATCTGAGAGGAATCTTGGCAGACTGGGGTTGCCATGTTGGGGGGGGGGTTGAGGTGTCAGGAAAAGAGAGTTTTTTAGCAAGGTGTTCTGGGAAGAGGAAGGGAGAAGAAAAGACTGGGATCCATCTTGGGCAGGCTGGCTGAAGGCTGGCTGGGAGAAATGCCTTTGACTGCACTGCTGTGGGGTACAAGCCCCTCTTGAAATGACCATGCTGCAAGCTCTGGACTCTCTCCATGAAGACTGAAGGTGTAAATAGGTGAATAAACCATATTTCTTAAAGCTGCAGCAGTCTCCGCCATTATCTCAGTTCCCCTGCATGAGTGCCTGGAATGCATAGACACTTGCTACCGCTTGGCAGAGAGAGCAGGAGACGACCAACTTTTGTAACAATATTTTAAGCAGTGTCCTAATGCATAGGAAGCAGACAGACGAATTTCCAAAAATATTGTATTTTTCGTCCCATAGGACGCTCCATCCCATAGGACGCACCTAGTTTTTTGGGGGGGAAATAAAGGAAAATTTTTCCCCCTTTATTTCCCCCCAAAAAAGCAGGTTGGAGAAACCGAACCAGGTCGAGGAACAGCGGGATGGCGGCGCTGCGCCTCCCTGCTGTCCCCCGAGCTTGTGGGGCTGGCCGATGTCTGCCCAGCGCGAGGGGCGCTCTGATTCAGGGCGCCCCGCCCGCTGGGCGGCAGGCTGCTATCTGCAGCGTGGGGAACCCTGCGGGGAACTCCTGCAGGGCTCCCCACGCTGCGGATGTCTGTCCGGTGCACGGGGCGCTCTGCTTCAGGGCGCCCCACCCACCGGGCGGCAGGCTGCTATCCGCAGCGTGGGGAGCCCTGCGGGGAACTCCTGCAGGGCTCCCCACGCTGCGGATGTGTTCCCGAAGCGCCGGGCGCTCTGCTTTCAGGGCGCCCGACGCTCCGGGAAGCAGGCTGCTATCCGCAGCCTAGACATCCCTGTGGGACCTCCCGCAGGGCTGCCTAGACTGCGGATGTGTTCCCAAAGCACCGGGCGCTCTGGTTTCAGCGCGCCTGGCGCTCCGGAAAGCAGGCTGCTATCCGCAGCCTAGACATCCCTGCAGGACCTCCCGCAGGGCTGCCTAGGCTGCGGATGTGTTCCCAAAGCGCCGGGCGCTCTGGTTTCAGCGCGCCCGGCGCTCCGGGAAGCAAGCTACTATCCGCAGCCTAGACAGCCCTGCGGGAACTCCCGCAGGGCTGCCTAGGCTGCGGATGTCTTCCTGAAGCCTGGAGAGCGAGAGGGGTCAGTGCGCACCGACCCCTCTCGCTCTCCAAGCTTCAGCGAAAGCCTGCATTCGCCCCATAGGACGCACCCAGATTTCCCCTTCATTTTTGGAGGGGGAAAAGTGCGTCCTATAGGGCGAAAAATACGGTATATAGCAAAAATATATTTCCATTCCACTTCTATCCTGCTTTTCCTATGAGGAACTCAAGATCAGACCCTCCAAGTGTCCCTATTTTCCAGGGACAGTCCCAAATTTACAGAAGCCGTTCCAGTTTCTGATTTGGTCCCAGAATGTCCCGTTTTTCCTTTGGACGTCCCTATTTTCAGTGGAGAAATGTTGGAGAGGGTGGAGTTATCTGATCCCTGAGCCATCTGAAGGCAGCCCAGTACAGTCATACCTTGGGTTACAGACGCTTCAGGTTGCGTTTTTTTTCAGGTTACGGACCGCCGAAACCTGGAAGTACCGGAATAGGTTACTTCCAGGTTTTGGCGGTCACGCATGCGCAGAAGTGCTAAATCGCGCTTTGCGCATGTGCAAAAGCACCGAATCACAACCCACGCGTGTGCAGACGCACTGCTGTGGGTTGCAAATGCTGAGGGTTGCGAACGTGGGGCTGAGAGACTTCAGAGAAGTGTGACTAGCCCAAGGTCACCCAGCAGCTGCATGTGGAGGAGCGGAGACGCGAACCCGGTTCCCCAGATTACGAGTCTCTCGCTCTTAACTACTACACCATTTTAATTGGAGAAAGGTTGTAAAAGAACAGAGAAGAATAATATGAGGAAAATAGAAAGATACTTAAAAGAAAAAATGGTGCAGAAGATCCCGACAGAAAAAAGAGATAGGCTAAACACCCCAATTGAAATAGATGAAATAAAAGAGGCTATAAAAGAACTTAAAAAAGGGAAAGCTCCAGGACCTGATGGATTTACAGCAAGATATTATAAAGAGATGAAACACATCCTGTCGTTGCCTCTGAAAGAAGTTATGGACAATATTCTTAAAGAAAGAGAAATTCCGGAAACGTGGAAGGAAAGTAAAAAACTATAGGCCTATTTCACTACTTAATACAGATTATAAAATCTTCGCAAGTATTTTGGCGAAAAGGATAAAAAAAATCCTGCAAGATATTATACATAAGGATCAAGCGGGTTTCCTACCTGGCAGACAGATGAGAGATAATGTAAGGAATATAATTAATATTTTGGAATATCTGACTGCCAGAAATGAGAAACAAGCTATGTTAATATTTGTTGATGCAGAAAAGGCCTTCGACAACATATCTTGGGACTTTATGTTAAAAAGTTTAGAACATATGGAGGTAGGGAAGGAATTTCTCAATGGAATAAAAGCAATTTATACTGAGCAGAAAGCTAAATTAATTGTAAACAATGTGATCACGGAGGAAATAGGGATATCTAAAGGTACGCGACAAGGATGTCCACTTTCACCATTGTTATTCATCATTGTACTGGAGGTCTTTCTAAAATCACTAAGAGAAAATGAGGCAATAAAAGGGGTTGCAGTAGGCCGGAACGAATATAAGGTGAAAGCCTTTGCCGATGATCTGGTCATAACGGTGGAAGATCCTTTGGAAAGTATGAAAAATATACTTATGGAGGTAGAGAGATTTGGCCAAGCGGCAGGATTTATACTGAATAAGAAAAAGACTAAAATAATTGTTAAGAATATGGATCTAGATAAGATAGAAAATATACAGCAACAAGCTGGTATAGAGGTGGTGAAAAAGGTGAAATATTTAGGTATTTGGATAACCCCCAAGAATATAGATTTATATCAGAATAATTACATACCAGTGTGGAATGGGATAAAGAAAGATCTGGATGTGTGGGGACGAATGAAATTGTCATTTTGGGGAAGGATTTCAACGATAAAGATGAGCGTGTTACCAAAACTATTGTTTTTGTATCAAACGATTCCAATAATCATGGGGACTGGGGTTTTTAAAGAATGGCAAAGAGTGATTTTGAGGTATATCTGGCAGGGAAAGAAGCCAAGAATTCAATTTAAGTTATTAACTGATGCAAAAGAAAGAGGAGGCTTCGCCTTGCCAGACTTGAAATTGTATTATGAAGCCTCATGTCTCTGTTGGTTAAAGGAATGGATAAAATTAGAAAATACAGAGTTGCTGGATTTGTAAGGATTTGATAATAGATTTGGATGGCACGTGTATTTATGGGCTGGAAAGAAGAAAATCCATAGAGGTTTTGGAAACCACATTTTCCGAGGACCGTTAATAGAAATATGGGAGAGGTATAAAAACCTACTGGAAGCAAAAATTCCACACTGGTTGTCTCCGTTAGAGGTTATGACTGTTAAAAAAATTAATATGAGAAAGAATTGGATTACATATGGAAATTTGATTACTAAAGAAGGGGGGAAATGGAAAATGAAACCCTATGAAGAAGTGAAAGAGTTTGTGTATGATTGGCTACATTATCTCCAAATAAATGAAATGTTTAAGAAAGATCTTAAAGAATATGGATATGCAGAGAAGGATTCTAAATTTCAAATAGAAATAATAAATAATGAATATAAAATCCTATCCAAAATGTATAAGATATTGTTGGAATGGCATACAAAGGATGAAGAAGTTAAATCAGTTATGATAAAATGGGCCAGAGATATTGGACATAATATACAATTTAACGATTGGATAAAATTATGGAATGAAAGTATTAAATTTACTGCATGTACTGCATTAAAGGAAAATGTTATGAAAATGATATATAGATGGTATATTACACCAGTAAAACTTGCAAAAATGTACAAAACATGTAAGAAGTGTTGGAAATGTAAAGAAAAAGATGGTACATTTTTTCATATGTGGTGGGAATGCAAGAAAGTGAAAAGCTTCTGGGAGTTGATATATAATGAGCTGAAAAAAATGTTGAAATATATATTTGTTAAGAAACCACAGGCTTTTCTCTTAGGAATTGTTGGCAATGAAATAAATAGAAAGGACTACAAAATTTTCCAATATGCAGTGACAGCGGCAAGAATACTACTGGCCCAGAAATGGAAACAAGAACAAATACCAACGGAGGAATGGAGAACGAAGCTGATGGACTATGCAGAACTTGATAAACTGACTGGGAAGATTAGATATCAACGAGATCAAAAATTCATCGAGGACTGGAGAAAATTAGCAGAATACTGGGAATGTATAAGTGATAACGGAATAACGTTAGTGGCATTTAAAGAAGCTCTGTAACGAATAAGAAATATTGTAAAAAAGCAAAATATAAGAGGGGGGTAGGTATAAAGGCAATACTAAAATTTGGAAATGTGTATTTAAAAAAATTAGAATTTGAATGATTGGCAGAGAAGCTGAAGGAAGTAAAAAAACCCCGAAAAGTTTAATGCAAATTGTTAATGTGGTATAAATGTATGGAAAACTAATAAAATATAATTTAAAAAAAAAATTGGAGAAAGGTTGGAGGGTATGCTCAAGGCAGTGTACATGTTTCTTTCTCTCCCCCACCACTTTACAACCACTCTGTAAGACAGGAAAGGCTAGGCCTACAGATACCCCTCACACTGTTGCTGGACTAAAACTCCCACACCCATGATAGGTTGCGCTAGCTGGGTTTGAAGGTAGCTTGAGTTCAAAATCTCTGGGTTAGGCAGAGATTTAGTGGGGTAGGGAGAGACTGGCTCCAAACCACCCAGTGAGTCTCATGGCTAAATGGGCCTTTAAGCCAGAGTCTTCTCAGTCCTACTAAACAGACAGGCAATTCCATTAGGACTTCTGAGTCATGGTCTTGCTAAGGAGAATGTCAGGCAATGGGGGGGGAATCTCCCTAAAATGTCAAAGGCATGCACTCTTTCAGGTGCCAATAGACATCTAACACTTCCATTTCATTAAAAACAACAACAACACACACACAATTTTATTGGTTCCATTTCAATTTAAGAGAGGGACCTCAATACATTTCTGTCAAATCTCTCATGTTTTCTGGCCCATCAGCTGGCCCCCAATTTAGCCAAGAATAGGTCCCTGGCTTGAGGGAAATCTGGTAAGGAACCAAGAAAAACACAACCCTGCAGCAAGGATAAGCTTCAGGGCTATCCTATGGCTCCTAAGTTCTGCCTCTAATGATGTGATTACAGCAAGAATGGTTAACCTTTTCCCAGGCCCCTGAAATTGTTGGACATCAGCCCCAAGCTAGCATGGCCTATGGTCAAGGACGATGGGAGATGGAGTCTAGCAACTTCTGGGAGGGTGGAATCTCCTCATCCTGGGATTACGAAACACGCTGCGGCACACGCACATGGCTGTGGTGAGTCAGCATCATGGCCTCTACAGCTCCACAAAAAACATCAAGCCAGGACACCCCCCCCCAAAAAAACCCCCTGATAATGATGCACTTCAATTCCTCTTCAAACCCAGGAGACCCCCCCCCCCCAGAACTCTGAAATATTATTGACATCTTGCATAGCTTGTTTGGCTGCTTTCAACCTTGAAGCATTAGGAGGAGGCATTACGGCAGACCAACACAGCTACTTACCTTTAAGGAAGAATTAAAATATCACTACATGTACCTTGGTGTACTCCAAAGCCTTTGTCATGAAAGCTCCATGCCCCGAAGAGACAGCGCACAGTCTTGACTGTAGTCCTTGATCAGATCATTATGTACAGTTCTACAACAAGAGCTGTGCTCGATCAAGAGTCCAGTTAATCCAGTCCAGTTAATCTAGTGTTCTGTTCCTGCACAGGTCAAGGAGATGTCTCTGAAGAAGCTCACAAACAGGGTATGATTGAAGGAGAATACATACATATGCTGCTATTTTTCCTAGAAAAAGAGGTCCTGGAACTCACCTTGAATGCTTCCTTTGTTCTCTTGTAATGGCAAAGGTACCCAACCTGAGAGGTGCAGGAGCTGAATTCCCGCTTTAAAAAAGCCTCACGTTCACAATTTTATTTGTATTCTGCCTTTCCATATTTAAAACTATGCTCAAGGCAGCTTTCAACATGAAAAAAAAAACATAATTACGAACATAAGTAGGCATAAACAATAGTGCTAAGAGTTTGGGTGGCACAGTTTATGTGTGTCAGTCTCCGCTAAACCCTGGATCTAGCAAGTGTTAAAAGCTAATCAAGCCTTCTAATTCTGTGAAATAGCCAAACTAGCTTCCTTGTGAGGTGATGGGGGATTTAAGGGGCTCAGTGCAAGATGGCAAATGGGTGGGGGCCCCTCCCTCGGCAGAAAAAGCCAGGGTTGAGACCTCGAAGTAAAGCAGCAAGCTGGAGGGAGTCAGTGCAATGTTAGATTTCTGCTTGAATCAAAGGCTGTAGCTATGGGAGATACAAGATCCTTTGGGATGATAATACCGTGAACCCCTCCCTTGTAGGCTCAGATTGCATATATGTGTGTAAATACACCATATGTTCTAAAGACACCACGGTCTCTGCTGTGCCTCATTTCCAAAACGAAACATGAACCCCTGGAGTCTCACACAGCTCAGAGATTTGGATGGTGTGCAACAATAAATAAAACATTAACAAGCACACAACCAGTTAAAACAATTTCCACATAAATCATAACATCTAAAATAAATATGCAAAAAAATTGAATACCAATAACAGGGTCAGAGGAAGGGGGTGCGGTGGGGGCAGTCCGTCCCAGGTGTCACCACTGAGGGGGGTGACAAAATGCCGGGTGGCACTCATCGCAGGGCCTGCAGTGCGCCCAAGCCACGCATCTCTCCTGGGAGAGATGCAGTGGCTTGGGCGCACGCAGGCTCCGCACTGCCCCAAACAGTCCGCCTGAAGAATTTGGATTTGATATCCCGCTTTATCACTATCTGAAGGAGTCTCAAAGCGGCTAACATTCTCCTTTCCCTTCCTCCCCCACAACAAACACTCTGTGAGGTGAGTGGGGCTGAGAGACTTCAGAGAAGTGTGACTAGCCCAAGGTCACCCAGCAGCTGCATGTGGAGGAGCGGAGAAGCGAACCCGGTTCACCAGATTACGAGTCTACTGCTCTTAACCACTACACCACACTGGCTCTATCACCTCCCCTTCAGTTGTAGGGCGGCTAAGTGGGAGGAGGCAGACAGACTCCTCAGAGGCCCCGCAGAGCATCCTGCCCCGGCTGGCCCCGCCCCCACAGGTGGCTGGCCCCGCCCCTGTATGCAGGCATGCACGCCGCCCCAGGCGCCCGATCGCTGATAACAGCAACAACACCCCCCCACAACAATACCCCAGCCCAGTAGTCTGTGATCAGCAGCCTTAGCTTATGTAGCTTGAATCTGTGAGGGCCCCACCCTCCCAGGCCAGGTGGAAAAAGCTTGCAAGCTAGGAATCAGGTGTTCCAGACTCACAGCCGAACTGGTCAGCTGAGATAGCACCAGCTCTTAAGCAGCAGTGTAACTAGCCGCTCGGGTGCCGGGTGTGGGGGCATGTCCTGCAGCTGGGGGCGGGGCAATCTGCCCATGGGAGCAGGGCGAGCCTCTCCGATACTTGGAGGCTCTCTGCTGCCTCCCCCTCAGCTGTAGGGCGACTGAGGGAGAGGCAGTGGGCAGACGCAAGTCCCACACTGCGTGGAACCTGCAGGCGCCTAAGCCACCACGTCACTCCTAAAAAGTTTAGTGAGCCCATTTTAAAAAAAACTCATTTTGTCACACACACACACTCACACACACACACACACACACACACACACACAGTGATGACACCCAGGGCAGACCACACTCCCCGCACCCCCCCTTCCTCCATGTTATGTACTGAGTTGAATAAGATCCAAACTGCAGCAGTCTGATTGGTCCCAGAACAATAGGATCCAAAAGGCAGCAGTCTGATTGGTCCTAGAACAATAGGATTCAGAATGCAGCAGTCTGGAAATCATGGGACGGATTCCGTGCTTTACGCACCCTGAATTGGTTCTTGCCATGGCACTGGAGGCTCAGTTCCCTATGGACATCAGCTGGATTCTTCCAACCCCAAACTCAGGGCAGGAATTGGCAATTTAATGCCAAATGCCTGCACAACCCTTCTCTTGGCCAGACCCCGCCAAGCCTTCCTTCTGCCCAACATCCCCCAAATCCCGCCCCAGCTCTCCTGCCCACCTCACCCCTGGATACCCCAGAATGCAGCAGTCTGATTGGTCCTAGAACAATGCAGCAGTATGATTGGTTGGAAGGAACCACCCAATCATGCTCCAGATAGAAGTGAATCCACAACCTGATTGGCTTACAGTAGAATTCCGGAATTAGCCAATCATGTGCAGTCCATTGTGTAAATAATGTATATAAAGCAGATGCTTTGAGGGGACTTTCATTCATTCCTCCTCACCACTATGAGCTGAATAAAGAGCATGAAATCACTTTGCGACTCTGAGTATATTTCACTGGCGACGAAGGTGGGATCCCGCTGAGCTGACTGCCACACACAGCACCGCAGCACCGCCACCTGCCGCACCGCTGCCTCGCACCGTGTATCCAGGCTTCAGCTCCGGGACACAAGGAACTCAGAATGGCAACCGACAGCAGCTTCTCGCCGTTCAACCCAGCATCTGGAGACTGGGAAGCGTACGCCTCCCGTTTCACCTTCCTCCTAGAAGCCAAAGGGGTCACCGATGAAGAAGATGCCAAGAAGAGGGCGATATTCTTCAGCGTCTGCGTAGAGGAGACGTTTGAAATCGCCTGGGCTCTCCTTGCACCTGAAGACGTCGCTACTGTTCCATACAAAACAATAATGGAACAGCTGAAGGGGCACTTCTTGCCACAGCCCTCAGTGGTGGCTCGTCGAAATGCCTTCTACGCAAAGCGGCAAGCCCCTGGGGAAACCGTAACTGGGTTTGTGACCTCTCTCCGCCAAGCCACCCGGTTCTGCAACTTCTCAGAGCTGGAGAACATGCTTCGTGACCGCCTCGTCGGTGGCCTGAAGGATGAGAAGCTGCAACGACGCCTCTACGCTAAGAAGAACCTAACGTTCCAGGTCGCTCTGGAGGAGGCCCTGGCAACGGAAGCTGCCGAGAGGTCGACACAAGAGGCACGGCCGAGCCAGCCGTCCCAACCGAGGGTCCACCACGAAGACCTCACCGACGACTCAGGATCCGACAGGGAGGAGGTGCACCGAGTACAGCAGCGCACTCAAGCAGCCCACATACCACAGCTGCCTTGACGAGAAGGAGGGAACTGCGCAAGCTGCGGGGAAAGTCACGAGAGGAGGACCTGCCGTTTCCGCAACGCAGAGTGCAGGCAGTGCAGAAAATTGGGACACATCGCCCGGGTGTGTCGGGCTCAGCCCACCCGACGGCAGGCATCAGATGACCAATCCAAGAGCCCCAGGTCCCGGGGCCCAACACACCAAGGCAACTCGACGGAGCTCACAGACTTCCAGGTATACCAGTTGCCCCACCCCAACGTAGAGAAAATTTATGTAGAGGTACAGATAGAGGGGGCCCCATGCCGCATGGAGCTTGACACGGGTTCAACTCTATCCATAATCTCGGCAAGGACCTTAAGGAAACTGTGTCCTACTGGGGGTCCCAGGCTCAGGCCGGCCCCATTCACCCTCCGGGACTTCCAGAAACGTAAGGTCCCCACAATGGGGGTGGGGACCTTCAGGGTGCAATACCGAGGGCGGACGCGGCAACTGGACTTGCTTGTGGTCAAGGGCCCCTACATTAGCTTACTGGGATTGGCATGGTTTGGACCACTGGGGCTAGCCGTCACCGGGGTGAACCACACGAGCTTACAAGTGGACGTGGACATGACCGGCAGAATTCGAGACCAGGGAAAAGAGACGGCGGAAGAAGATTGGAAGAAATTTAAGGACTATCTTAAGAAACATTGCAAAATTATTGAAGGCTAGAACGATGTTGATTCAGAAATTAAGGAGTTAAAAGCTGTAATGATTATGTGATTAAGAAAAGAAAGGTTAAAAAGTATATAGAAATTAGGGAAAGGATTTGCTGAATTGACTTAATTAGAGAATGGAATACAGAAAGGGGAGGTATGAGGAGGTCGGGAAAGTAAGTTTTATGAATATAAGGGATGGAAACTATACTTGTTTTGTATGTGTGTTCTTTTTTTTTGGATTGTATGTATTTTTATTGTTTTTGTTTTTATTGTTCTGTTTTTTCTGTTTTATATAAATTCCTAAACTTTAATAAATATATTATAAAAAAACAACAACAAGTGGACGTGGACGCCATATGCAAGGAATTTCCGGGGGTTTTCGATGGGAAATTGGAACAGTATACGGGCCCCCCCATTGCTCTACAGCTTGACCCCGCAGTACGACCGGTCAGGCTCTAGGCCCGCCGGGTCCCATTCGCCCTGAAACCCCGTATAGACGAGGAATTGGACCGACTCGTGGAGCAAGGAGTGCTGCAGCCGGTGCCTAATGCCCCCTGGGAAACCCCAATCGTCACAGCCGTCAAGCCTAATGGTTCGGTCCACATCTGTGCAGACTACAAATGTACCATAAACAAAGCCCTCACGGCCCATGCATACCCAGTGCCAGTGGTCAGCCATGTCCTTGCCACCCTGGCTGGGTCGAAAATTTTTGGCAAGCTGGACTTGGCCCAAGCATATCAACAGCTGCCAGTAGATGAGGCCACAGCAGAGGCACAGACGATTGTGACGCACAGAGGAGCGTTCAGGGTAAAGCGGCTGCAATTTGGTGTCAGCGTGGCACCAGGCATATTCCAGAATCTAATGGACTCTCTACTTAAAGGGATTCCTGGTGTCACCCCCTTCTTCGATGATGTGTTGATTGCCAGGCCCACACCAGAGGAGTTTGAGGACCACCTCCGCACCGTTCTGCACCGTTTCCAGACGGCGGGTCTCAAGGTGAAGCGGGAAAAATGTCTACTAGGAGTGCCGCAGGTGGACTTTCTGGGATTTATGGTGGACGCAGAAGGGGTCCACCCGACTGGGGACAAGGTACGGGCCATTTGTGATGCCCCAGCGCCCAAGAACAAGACTGAACTTCAGGCCTTCTTGGGACTATTGAACTTTTACCATTCCTTCCCCACAAGGCGGCGGTAGCGGAGCCCCTACACAGACTCCTGGACAAGCGGGCCCCTTGGGTGTGGGGCCAGCGCCAGGAGCCGCATTCCAGGCAGTCAAGGACTTGCTTGTCTCTAACTTGGTCTTGGCACACTTCGACGAGAGGCTGCCGGTGGTGCTAGCATGCGACGCCTTGCCCTATGGCACTGGCGCTGTCCTGGGACACCAACTCCCGGATGGAAGAGAGGTACCGGTGGCATACTTTTCCCAGACACTCAACGCAACCGAGCGGAACTACTCGCAAATCGACAAGGAGGGTCTGGCAATCGTGAAGGGAGAAAAAAAATTCCATGATTTCTTGTACGGGCGGCCCTTCACCGTGGTGACAGACCACAAGCCGTTGCTTGGCTTGTTTGCCCCCGAAAAGCAGACCCCCCAAGTGCTGTCTCCTCGCGTCCTCAGGTGGTCAATTTTCCTTGCCAGCTACCAGTATGCACTGATTCACCGCCCGGGGAAGGCGATGGGCCATGCGGACGCCCTCAGCAGGCTACCACTACCGGAAACAGGCCCCGACCCAGCACCTGCACAAGGGGTTATGAGCCTGGAGATGCTTCCCGACCGCGCCATTCAGGCACAAGAAGTTGCACACCATTCCAAGAAAGATAGGGTCATCTCCCGGGTCCTGGACTGGGTGTGGAGGGGATGGCCCAGCAGCAGCCCCGGGCCAGAATTTGTGGGCTACACAACCCGCAAACATGAACTGTCGGCCCACAAGGGGTGCCTGTTATGGGGAAGCAGGGTCGCTGTTCCCCAGCCCCTCCGCAAAAGGGTTCTCACAGCCCTACACGAGACACACCCAGGGGTAGTAAGAATGAAGGCCCTTGCCAGGAGTTATGTGTGGTGGCCGGGGATCGACGGAGAGATAGAGGCCTGGGTCAAACACTTCCAGGCCTGCCAAGAATCCCGCCCAGATCCCCCAAGGGCCCCAGTCCAGTCCTGGGAGTCCGCCCGAGCACCATGGTCACGCCTGCATGTGGACTTCGCTGGCCCCTTTCAGGGGAAAACATTCTTCATAGTGGTGGACTCCTACACCAAATGGCTGGAAGTCGCACTGGTACCATCCACTTCTACGTCCGCAGCCATCCGAGTACTACGCAGGCTGTTTGCAACCCACGGGCTCCCTGACACTCTCGTCTCAGACAACGGGACTGCATTTACGTCAGGAGAATTCCAAACCTTCACAGTGCAGAACGCCATCCGCCACATCCGTTCGGCGCCATTCCACCCTGCCACCAATGGCCAAGCAGAACGCATGGTGCGGACCAACAAGGACACCCTTCGCCGCATGACGCAAGGGGATTGGGAGTACCGCCTTGCCACATTCCTTCTAGCACAGCACAGCACCCCCAGCTCAACGACTGGCCGGAGCCCCGCTGAACTACTAATGGGTCGGCGCCTTGCAATCAGATTGGACCGCCTTCACCCCGATAGAGCTCAGGATGAGGTAGTGGTGGGGGAAGGCAGGAACCCCCGGACCTTCGAGGCCCAGGACCCAGTGTACGCAAAGAATTTTGGGGCAGGCCCTGCATGGGTACCCGCCACAGTCACCAGGGTCACTGGCCCCGTGTCGTATGAGGTGCTAACAGATGGGGGGCAATGCTGGCGCCGCCACTGTGACCAGATACGGCGACGATTCCCGGGAGAAAACCAGGAGGAGGAGGACAGGTCAGAGGAATCCCAAGGGAACAGTGGGGCAGTGAGGCACATAGAGCAGCAGGGGCAAGCAGGAGAGGCAGAATCAGTAAATACAGAGAGGACCCGTGAGGCCGAAAGGACACCGGAACCAGAACCACGACTGAGCGAGCCGGTTGCACCAGACCAAACAGCCCCATCACAGCCAGCATCCTTGGAACACGAGCCAGAAACTGAACCCCGGACCAGGGAACACCCCAGGCCGCAACGCACACGTAGGCCACCGGCGTACCTTGAGGACTATGAATGCGACCTCCCGGGCAGGACTGGAACTTAGAGGGGAGGGGTGTTATGTACTGAGTTGAATAGGATCCAAAATGCAGCAGTCTGATTGGTCCTAGAACAATAGGATCCAAAATGCAGCAGTCTGATTGGTCCTAGAACAATAGGATTCAGAATGCAGCAGTCTGATTGGTCCTAGAACAATGCAGCAGTATGATTGGTTGGAAGGAACCACCCAATCATGCTCCAGATAGAAGTGAATCCACAACCTGATTGGCTTACACATGAATTCCAGAATTAGCCAATCATGTGCAGCCCATTGTGTAAATAATGTATATAAAGCAGATGCTTTGAGGGGACTTTCATTTATTCCTCCTCACCACTATGAGCTGAATAAAGAGCATGAAATCACTTTGCGACTCTGAGTATATTTCACTCCACCACTGCTCTTAAGGTAGCTGAGGCTAAGAGACAGGGACTGGTCCCAATGGTCATCCAGCAAGCTTTACGGCTGAATGGGGATTTTAACATGGGCCTCGCTACTCCTAGTCCAACACTCTAACCATTGTATCACACTGTCTAGGGCTTTATAGATGAAAACCAGCACTCCAGATTGTTCTTGAAAGCAGAATAGGTGCTAGTGGAGATGCTGTAATATTGGTCCTAGGTAACATATGCAGCTGCCATATTCTGAAGCAGTTCTGGTATGTTCTTCAAAAGGTAGCGAAATAGCTTAGTTTAATTAATTATTTGAGCTACACCCAAAAATTGTTAACAGAATTTCTGAGTACAGTGGTACCTCTAGATACGAACAAGATCCGTTCCAGAGCCCCATTCGCATCTAGAAGCAAGCGTAACTAGCGACGGCACGTCTGCGCACGCATGCGTCGCTTTTCACCGCTTCTGCGCATGCGAGTGATGTCATTTTGAGCGTCTGCGCATGCGCAAGCAGCGAAACCTGGAAGTAACGCGCTCCGTTACTTCCGGGTTGCCGAGGTGCGCAACTCGAACGCGCTCAGCTCGAAGCATATACAACCCGAGGTATGACTGTAAACTGAAGGCGGATTAAGTTCATTTTGGGAATGGAACTTTGAACAATCTCGAGTTCCTCATCAAGTTCATTCTCTGTGCGTTGTGGTTGTTTACTCCTTAGACTCTTTGGGTCTTTAAGCTTTTCAAAAAAAAAATATAAGCATTTCACATCCTGCTATGTGTGTGTTGATGTTTTCTTAGCTTTCTTAAGTATATTTTATACTTCAGCACAGCAGCCTTTTGGGGGGGGGGTGGAATGGCTGAGGATCATTTGGATGAACCTGAACTGTGAACTGAACTAATTCATTCTGCAAAGGGACAAATGTGAACTGGAATTAGTTTCTCTTTAGACATGTTGAATTAGAACTAGTTCTTATTTAAAAGGAACTTTAACACACTACCAAATAATGCAGTCTGGGTGTCATCAAGATTGGCCACAGCTAGTAACATCAATGTAAACTGACAAAAGACCTTTCGATCCTAGCTTCCGCCTGCATGCCCATATTTGGTTTCAAAACAATAAAAATAATAAGCACCCGAAGCTGCAAACCTGATGCTTCGAGGTCAAATCTCTCGCCACAGCAGGAAGAACACCATATCTCTGAACCACCCCCGTGTTTTCTGGATTTGATTTCAGTTGATAAGCCTACAATGACAGCCTCCTTAATGGAAAATACCACATCTGTTAATGCTGTTATCTGATCTGTTATGATGTCAAAAGATGATTTTCTTCAAGGAGTGTCACAGCGCCTTTTCTTGATCCATTGGCTTAATAGTTCTGATGGTATAAAGAGATGCAGCCTTGGACCATGCAAAAGCTATGCTTGGAGGGAATACGTGGCATTATAATTTTTTTCTTAAAAAGAGGTGTTGGAAGCAGGGGGGCGGGGTTCAACCGGAACTTGCTGAAACTCAGCTCCACCACTTCTGAGGTGGGTGGCGTTGCCATTACAGTGGTACCTCGGGTTAAGAACTTAATTCGTTCCGGAGGCCCGTTCTTAACCTGACACTGTTCTTAACCTGAAGCACCACTTTAGCTAATGGGGCCTCCCGCTGCCGCCGGAGCATGATTTCTGTTCTCATCCTGAAGCAAAGTTCTTAACCCGAGGCACTATTTCTGGGTTAGCGGAGTCTGTAACCTGAAGCGTATGTAACCCGAGGTACCACTCTATAGGGAAGTTTTTTTAAATGTTTAATGTTTGATTATGTTTTTATATGTGTTGGCAGCTGGGACAATCCAGTATGATGTGTGGAGTATAAATAGTAGAATTATCATTATGGAATGGGACATCCCTATTTTCATCAGAGAAATGTTGGAGGGTATGGAGCCAGAGAGCCAACTAATTCTAGTTTTGCCCCCATCCTCCTCCCTGCCTAGTTCTACAAGAGCAACACAGAGACTAAAGCTGCATTCATGCCATATACAGTGGTACCTCAGGTTAAGTACTTAATTCGTTCTGGAGGTCCGTTCTTAACCTGAAACTGTTTTTAACCTGAAGCACCACTCTAGCTAAAGGGGCCTCCCGCTGCCGCCGCACCACTGCCGCACGATTTCTGTTCTCATCCTGAAGCAAAGTTCTTAACCTGAGGTACTATTTCTGGGTTAGTGGAGTCTGTAACCTGAAGCGTATGTAACCTGAAGCGTATGTAACCACTGCACTTAGAAAGCTCTCCTGTGCTTGCTAGCAGTGGCGTAGCGTGGGGGGTGCAGGGGGGGCCGGCCGCACCGGGCGCAACATCTGGGGTTAGGGCAAATCCATGGGTTAGGGGGCGCAAATCCACGGGTTAGGGGGCGCAAATTACTTGCCTTGCCCCGGGTGCTGACAACCCACGCTACGCCACTGCTTGCTAGGCATGACTTCTGTTTTCCCCACCGCTTGCCACAAAGCTGCTTTGCAAGTGGTGTATCTGTACGTTCAGCCTTCATTTGGGCTATGGGAGGGGGGGTAAGCCCCTTCTTTCCTGTCTTAATCCCCTTGCTCACCTGTTATTTACAAGGTGGGTGGAAAACACCGCTTTTATCTATTCACAGATCTCATCAACTGAAGGCCACCAACAAACAGGTCCTTCTGTTGGACCTTGAGCTCTGCCCACGTCATCCTCCAGCCTGCAAGAGACAACAGGGTGGCAACCACTGGCCTTGGAAGTGACTAAGGGAACAGCTGGCTTCAACCCTGATGGCAACAGGGCTTGCTGAAATGCCTCTTGATGAGCCAAAGCAAGGATAGATTTGCAAGCCAAGCTGCAGGATAAATTTAATAGTCATACTAAAAAACCAGTGCTTTTTAATTTTATTTTTAGAAAAAGAGTTACAGGCACTCACCATTCTTTTTCTTAGAATGGCGATGGGGCCCACCTGAGAGGCTCCAGAACCCACCTGAGAGTAACTGAGTTCTGGCAAATTCCCACTGGGAAAAAAGCCCTGCTAACAATGATTTTTGTATGTGCCCTGAAATGCCAGATTCTACAACCTACATAGATTATCCTGTTCAAGGACGTCTGTGTATTGTTACAGGCTACCCCAGCCTCTGAGTGGTAAGGAATACTAGGCACTTTCCCAGGGTTCAGTTTCCTTTGTATGACGCAAAAAAGCTCAACAACTTTGGCAAAACAAAACCAAGTTGTGTCTGGATTTCAGTTTTTGAAACAGGGCAACCCTAGTAACCTTGATCATTCTTTGAGGATGTTGATGAGGACACTTAAGATATTTTGTCTTCCAAGTATGACTAGTTCAGCAATTTCCTTTTGTCAGTTTTCAACCTCATCACATGCAAAGAATTGGAGTGGGCTCATCCAGACTGACCCCCTCAAACCTACAAAATATTTGTTTCTGTCCAGGAGCATCACAACCTTTGGAGGTTCAAACCCCCCCTAAGTCTGTTTATTCTTCAGACAGCAGTCAGGAGTGAAGATAGCAGGCCTCTAACCTGTCCCATGAAGCCCAGGCCTGGCTGGTACATTCTCCCTCAGTTTTGTTTTTTAAAAAACATTTATTGGAGGAGGGTAAAAATGGTTTGCAAAAATGACTGCCACGACTCACCTGTTACCTGCTCCTGCCTGGCCTAGCCTTTGTCTGTGCCGTTTGCGTCCCATCCTCCATATTGTCTCCTTTTATTGATTTTATTTTATTTTTTAAAAAACAAACAGTAGGGGAGACATGACAAGTGCACAAATGGCAGCTGCAGTTTGCCTGTTACCCGCCTGCTTGTGCCTGGTTTGGCATTAAGGTGTCTCCTGCCTGTTTGGCTACCCTCAGTGTGTTTTTTTATTTTGGAGGAGGAAAGAGGTGTTGCTTTTCTTAGTGAGGAATAGATCAGGATTGTAAGGATGCAGGTGGCGCTGTGGATTAAACCACAGAGCCTAGGGCTTGCCAATCAGAAGGTTGGCGGTTCGAATCCCCGCGATGGGGTGAGCTCCCATTGCATGGTTCCTGCTCCTGCCAACCTAGCAGTTCAAAAGCACGTCAAAGTGCAAGTAGATAAATAGGTACCGCTCCGGCAGGAAGGTAAACGGTGTTTCCGTGCGCTGCTCTGGTTCGCCAGAAGTGGCTTAGTCATGCTGGCCACATGATCCGGAAGTTGTACACCGGCTCCCTCGGCCAATAAAGCGAGATGAGCGCCGCCACCCCAGAGTCATCTGCGACTGGACCTAATGGTCAGGGGTCGTTTACCTTTACACTTAGTTCAGGAATGCAGCCAGAGAGAGAGAGAGAGAGAGAGAGAGAGAGAGAGAGAGAGTTATTCAACACTTCTGTTTTCTCATAAGTGTTATCAGCACAAAGTGGGGTCAGGAATGCAGCCTGAGAAAGTGTGTGTTTGTTGCTCAATTTTGCTGTTGTTCTTTCATGATTCAACTTTGCAGGAGACGTTACAGTTGCTGCCATCTGTCTGTCTCGAGGGACAATTGAGTGTGCCTCTGGGGGTGAAGTAGATGGCTGTGTTACCAGCTCCTACTGCAAAAAAAAACTTTTGCGCGGACAGGCGGAGACCCCCGACCCTAGGCGACACCCGCATGTGTTATGTACGGAGTTGAATAGGATCCAAAATGCAGCAGTCTGATTGGTCCTAGAGCAGTGCAGCAGTATGATTGGTCCGCAGTTCCCAATCCAGCTCCTGGTGGAAGTGAATCCAGCCCCAGGCGGAAGTGAGTCCACAACCTGATTGGCCTACAGGAGAATCCCGGAATTAGCCAATCACGTGCAGCCCATTGTGTAAATAATGTATATAAAGCAAATATTTGGGGGGAACATTCATTCCTCCTCACCACAATAACCTGAATAAATAGCATGAAATCCACTCTCAACTCTGAGTATACTTCACTGGCGACGAAGGTGGGATCCTGCTGAGCTGACCGCCACACACAGAACCGCAGCACCGCCACCTGCCGCACCGCTGCCTCGCACCGTATATCCAGGCTTCAGCTCTGGGACACAAGGAACTCAGAATGGCAACCGACAGCAGCTTCTTGCCATTCAACCCAGCATCAGGAGACTGGGAAGCATGCGCCTCCTGTTTCACCTTCCTCCTAGAAGCCAAAGGGGTCACCAACGACGCCAAGAAGAGGGCGATATTCTTCAGCGTCTGCGTAGAGGAGACGTTTGAAATCGCCCGGGCTCTCCTTGCACCTGAAGACGTCGCTACTGTTCCATACAAAACAATAATGGAACAGCTGAAGGGGCACTTCTTGCCACAGCCCCCAGTGGTGGCTCGTCGAAATGCCTTCTACGCAAAGCGGCAAGCCCCTGGGGAAACCATAACTGGGTTTGTGACCTCTCTCCGCCAAGCTGCCCGGTTCTGCAACTTCTCAGAGTTGGAGATCATGCTTCGTGACCGTCTCGTCGGTGGCCTGAAGTATGAGAAGCTGCAACGATGCCTCTGTGCCAAGAAGGACCTAACGTTCCAGGTCGCTCTAGAGGAGGCCCTGGCAACGGAAGCTGCCAAGAGGTCGACGCAAGAGGCACGGGCGAGCCTGCCGTCCCAACCGAGGGTCCACCACGAAGACCTCACCGACGACTCAGGATCCGACAGGGAGGAGGTGCACCGAGTACAGCAGCGCACTCAAGCAGCCCACATACCACAGCTGCCTCGACGAGAAGGAGGGAACTGCGCAAGCTGCGGGGAGAGGAGGACCTGCCATTTCAGCAACGCAGAGTGCAGGCAGTGCAGAAAATTGGGACACATCGCCTGGGTGTGTCGGGCTCAGCCCACCCGACGCCGGGCATCAGATGACCGATCCAAGAGCCCCAGGTCCCGGGGCCCAACGCATCAAGGCAACTCGATGGAGATCATGGACTGCCAGGTATACCAGTTGCCCCACCCCAACATAGAGAAAATTTATGTAGAGGTACAGATAGAGGGGGCCCCGTGCCGCATGGAGCTGGACACAGGTTCAACTCTTTCCATAATCTCGGCAAGGACCTTAAGGAAACTGTGCCCTAGTGGGGGTCTCAAACTCAGGCCGGCCCCATTCACCCTCCAGGACTACCAGAAACGTAAGGTCCCCACAATGGGGACGTCTCAAACTCAGTCTTGGCACACTTCGACGAGAGACTGCCAGTGGTGCTAGCATGCGACGCCTCGCCCTACGGCATCGGCACTGTCCTGGGACACCAACTCCCGGATGGAAGAGAGGTGCCGGTGGCATACTTTTCCTAGACACTCAACGCAACCGAGCAGAACTACTCGCAAATCGACACGGAGGGTCTGGCAGTCGTGAAGGGAGAAAAAAAATTCCATGATTTCTTGTACTGGTGGCCCTTTACCGTGGTGACTGACCACAAGCCGTTGCTTGGCTTGTTTGCACCCGAAAAGCAGACCCCCCAAGTGCTGTCTCCTTACGTCCTCAGGTGGTCAATTTTCCTTGCCAGCTACCAGTATGCACTGATTCACCACCCTGGGAAGGCGATGGGCCACGTGGGCGCCCTCAGCAGGCCCCGACCCAGCGCCCGCGCAAGAGGTTATGAGCCTGGAGCTGCTTCCCAACCGCCCCATTCAGGCACAAGAAGTTGCGCACCATTCCAAGAAAGATAGGGTCATCTCCCGGGTCCTGGACTGGGTGTGGAGGGGATGGCCCAGCAGCAGCCCCGGGCCAGAATTCGCGGGCTACACAACCCGCAAACATGAACTGTCGGCCCATAAGGGGTGCCTGTTATGGGGAAGCAGGGTCGTTGTTCCCCAGCCCCTCCGCAAAAGGGTTCTCACAGCTCTACACGAGACACACCCAGGGGTAGTAAGAATGAAGGTCCTTGCCAGGAGTTATGTGTGGTGGCTGGGGATCGACGGAGAGATAGAGGCCTGGGTCAAACACTGCCAGGCCTGCCAAGAATCCCGCCCAGATCCCCCAAGGGCCCCAGTCCAGTCCTGGGAGTCCGCCCGAGCACCATGGTCACGCCTGCATGTGGACTTCACTGGCTCCTTTCAGGGGAAAGCATTCTTCATAGTGGTGGACTCCTATACCAAATGGCTGGAAGTCACACTGGTACTGTCCACTTCTACATCCGCAGCCATCCAGGTACTATGCAGGCTGTTTGCAACCCACGGGCTCCCTGACACTCTCGTCTCAGACAACGGAACCGCATTTACATCAGGAGAATTCCAGACCTTCACAGCACAGACACCATCCGGCACATCCGTTCGGCGCCATTCCACCCTGCCACCAATGGCCAAGCAGAGCGCATGGAGCGGACCACCAAGGACACCTAATGCCACATGACGCAAGGGGATTGGGAGTACCGCCTTGCCACATTCCTCCTAGCACAACACAGCACCCCAGCTCAACGACTGGCTGGAGCCTCGCTGAACTATAATAATAATAATAATAATAATAATAATAATAATAATAATAATAATAAATTATTTATACCCCGCCCATCTGGCTGGGCCTCCCCAGCCACTCTGGGCGGCTTCCAAAAAAATATTAAAATACTGTAATACATCAAACATTAAAAGCTTCCCTAAACAGGGCTGCCTTCAGATGTCTACTAAAAGTCTGGTAGTTGTTGTTCTCTTTGACATCTGGTGGGAGGGCGTTCCACAGGGAGGGCGCCACTACCGAGAAGGCCCTCTGCCTGGTTCCCTGTAACTTGGCTTCTCGCAGTGAGGGAACCGCCAGAAGGCCCTCGGTGCTGGACCTCAGTGTCCGGGTAGAATAATGGGGGTGGAGGCGCTCCTTCAGATATACTGGACCGAGGCTGTTTAGGGCTTTAAAGGTCAGCACCAACACTTTGAATTGTGCTTGGACACGTACTGGGAGCCAATGTAGGTGATTCAAGACCAGTGTTATATGGTCTCGGCGGCTGCTCCCAGTCACCAGTCTAGCTGCCACATTCTGGATTAGTTGTAGTTTCCGGGTCACCTTCAAAGGTAGCCCCATGTAGAGCGCATTGCAGTAGTCCAAGCGGGAGATAACCAGAGCATGCACCACTCTGGTGAGGCAGTCCATGGGCAGTTAGGGTCTTAGCCTGCGTACCAGGTGGAGCTGGTAGACAGCTGCCCTGGACACAGATTTGACCTGTGCCTCCATGGACAGCTGTGAGTCCAAAATGACTCCCAGGCTGTGCACCTGGACCTTCAGGGACACAGTTACCCCATTCAGGACCAGGGAATCCTCCACACCTGCCCGCCTCCTGTCCCCCCAAAACAGTACTTCTGTCTTGTCAGGATTCAACCTCAATCTGTTAGCCGCCATCCATCCTCCAACCTACTAATGGGTCGGCGCCTTGCAATCAGATTGGACCGCCTTCACCCCAACAGAGCTCAGGATGAGGTAGTGGGGGGGGGAGGCAGGAACCCCTGGACCTTTGTGGCACAGGACCCAGTGTACGCAAAGAATTTTGGGGCAGGCCCGGCATAGGTACCCGCCACAGTTACCAGGGTCCCTGGCCCCATGTCGTACACGGTGCTAACGGATGGGGGGCAATGCTGGCGCTGCCACTGCGACCAGATACGGCGATGATTCCTGGGGGGAAACCAAGAGGAGGACAGGTCAGAGGAGTCCCAAGGGAACAGTGGGGCAGTGAGGCCCATAGAGCAGGCGGGGCCAGCAGGGGAGGCAGAATCAGTAAGTACAGAGATGACCTGCGAGGCTGAAAGGACACCAGAACCAGAGCCACGACTGAGTGAGCTGGTTGAGCCAGACCAAACGGCCCCATCACAGCCAGCATCCTCGGAACACGAGCCAGAACCCGGACCCCAGACCAGTGAACTCCCCAGGCCGCAACGCACACATAGGCGGCTGGCGTACCTTGAGGACTATGAATGCGACCTCCCAGGCAGGACTGGAACTTAGAGGGGAGGGGTGTTATGTACGGAGTTGAATAGGGTCCAAAATGCAGCAGTCTGATTGGTCCTAGAACAATAGGATCCAAAATGCAGCAGTCTGATTGGTCCTAGAACAATAGGATTCAGAATGCAGCAGTCTGATTGGTCCTAGAACAATGCAGCAGTATGATTGGTTGGGAGGAACCACCCAATCATGCTCCAGATAGAAGTGAATCCACAACTTGATTGGCTTACAGCAGAATTCCGGAATTAGCCAATCATGTGCAGCCCATTGTGTAAATAATGTATATAAAGCAGATACTTTGAGGGGACTTTCATTCATTCATTCCTCCTCACCACTATGAGCTGAATAAAGAGCATGAAATCCACTCTCGACTCCGAGTATATTTCAGAGTGGAATAATGACTCAAGACAACGTGTTATGGGATTAAAATTTGGCCACAACTTTATTAAAACTTCAGATGTAGGGAGACCTTGACTTAGGCATTGGGCGTTTCTCCCTCCCAGTTCCCGGCCAGGGATCTGGGGAACATCAGGGTTATCCAGAATGTGTGGAGATTGGGCTGGCTCTGGAGAACATATGTTCAAGCAGAGAGCCCGCCCCACGTTTTGCCAATGACAACCTAATGGCGTATGGCCAATGCCTCCCCTCAAAACAACCCCTTTAATGGGGAACCCTGGGATTACCGCTGCAGGGGGGGATGGGTCACCACTTCTTTTTTTTTATTATAAATTTTTATTGATTTTCCAACATGAATTAAAACACTTTACAACTAACAATACATAGACAAACAAACATATAAACACGTATAATTTCATAACCTCTTTTTCTTAAGCCTTATTTCAACGACTTCCCCATACCTCCCTTTCCTGCATCCCTGTTTTAAACTTTTTCAGCAACCCCTAATTTCAATTGCTTATGATTCACTTTCTTTAATCTTTTTACTCTTACCCAATCATTTATCGCTGCAATTCTGTTTCACGTTACCCATGACATTTTAGCACTCATTAATTTTACAACAGTTCTTAAGATAAACTTTAAATTTCTTCCAATCTTCTTCCACCGTCTCTTTTCCTTGGCCGCGGATTCTGCCAGTCATCTCAGCCAGTCCCATATAGTCTATCACCTTTGTCTGCCACTCTTCCAGCGTGGGTAGTTCTTGTGTCTTCCAATACTTTGCTAAAAGAACTCTTGCTGCTGTTGTAGCATACATAAAAAACGTCCTATCTTTCCTTGACACCAATTGGCCTACCATGCCCAGGAGAAAGGCCTCTGGTTTCTTATGAAAGGTACACTTAAGAACCTTCTTAATTTCATTATAGATCATTTCCCAGAAGACCTTGATCCTTGGGCACGTCCACCAAAGGTGGTAGAAAGTACCTTCAGTTTCATTACATTTCCAGCATTTATTATTGGGCAGATGATAGATTTTTGCAAGCTTGACTGGGGTCATGTACCACCTATAAATCATTTTCATAATATTCTCTCTTAAGGCATTACATGCCGTAAACTTTATACCGGTGGTCCATAACTGTTCCCAGTCAGCAAACATAATGTCATAACCAATGTCTTGTGCCCATTTAATCATAGCTGATTTAACCGTCTCATCCTGTGTATTCCATTTCAACAGCAAGTTGTACATTCTTGACAAATTCTTAGTATTGGGTTCCAACAATTCTGTTTCTAATTTTGATCTCTCCACCTGAAAGCCAATTTTCCTGTCCTGTGGGTCACCACTTCAGGCCTCCCCCCCCCCCCATTTAGGGAACATAGACTAAAGGATTCCGCCCAAGGCCTGAAACTGCCTAAGTTGTGACGTTTTGCTTCGGGGAAGGCAAAACCTGCCAATGCAGGAAAAATCATTTCCGGCCCTTCAACAGCAACCATAAGGTAGCAACGCCCATGTACCTGTGAAGAAGAGGTTAACCTGCAAAAGTAGGCTTAACTGAGGGAGGGCAGGGTGGGAGAAGCTCTGAAGTCAACTGACAACTCCCAGGTAAGTTCCGCCCACTATTGTGTGAGCTGGGCGATCCCTCCCCTTACCTGGCCAACTCTCTCCTGGCCACACCTCCCCAGCTGGGATTGGGTAACTGACAGAGGTAGGCGGCTACCTTCAGGTGTCTAGCCTGGGGGGACGGGGAATCCAGGCTGTAGTGCCAGAAGCTGCATGGGATGGGGCTGCACGTGACCATGCACAAGGCGCCCCCCGTTTGATGTGGGGAGTGGTTATTCTCTTCCTCTGTGTGTTTGCGTTTGCATGTGCATGTGTGCACACAACGAAGGAATCTACCTCCTGCATCTCCCCACCCCACACCTGTCAAGCTGTCAAGCGTCCCTTATTTGGCGGGATAGTCCCTTATTCCAGCGCCATGTCCTGCTGCTGTCCCTTATTGATGATGTCCCTTAAATAAGCTACTGAAGGTAATGGGGCCCTTTCTATGTCCAGCTGTCCTTTGTCAACAACAAATTGTTGCTGTTTTTTTGTGTTGAATATATGCTATATGGTAATTTATGGACCTAATAGGTATCTAAAGCCATTTGCACGCAACAAAATATGTATTTTATCAAAGTAATTGTTGATCCCTTATTTTGGCTGCTGATCCCTTATTTTCGAGGCTGCTGGTCCCTTATTTTCAAATCTGTAAGTTGACAGCTATGCACCTGTGGTGTCATCTCCTCGGGACTCTACTCAGTGTGCACCCCTGTCTCTGAAAGGACCTAATTTCTGAACTTTTTAAGAGCCAACTGGCTGACTGAGGGAAAACTCTTACAAGCAAAAGGAAGCTAAGTCCTCTTGCAAAAATAGGAGACCTAAACCAAGTATGTGGCCTGCAGACTGCAATGCTGGAACTGACTCTCTGTATCACTCGAACTCAAGACGGAAAACCTGAAAGCCTTTCTGAAGTCTGCAAAGAAGAAGAACAGGGCATTTGACTTCACCTAGCAACATCGTTGCCTGTTTATGATTGGAATCGTAATTGAATTCCTATTGAACTGTGTGTCATATTGGTGGCATCGACTGGTTGTGAGTTGTGAAGGCCGCCTCCTGCAAGGCCCTTTCCACCTGGCCTAGGGGGCAGGGCCTAGACTCAGCAGCTCTACTAAAGATGCTACTGGTGAGACCAGAGGGACATCGCTAGGCCTGACAACAAACCCTAACTATTGGATTCTTTTGTGCCTGCTAAACAGCCGTGTCATGCTTATGATATTTTATTCTCTTGTTTTAAATGTGCATTTTATATTTGACTTTACTTAGCAATGTTGGTTTTTTGTGGGGGGGGAATGCTTAAGTTTTTTTGTTTTGTTTTTGTTAACTTGTGTTAAATATGTATTCTGTAGTTGACTTCCTTTGTAATGTTTTATTTTGAAATCTTTAATATTTTCGTTTTTTGTTAACTATGTTGCTTTAACTGTATACTCAATATTTGACTTTCTTCAGATTGTTTTATTTCTGTTTTAATATGCTGTAAACTGCTTCGAGATTTTCCTTGAAAATATAAAGTGGTATAGAAATAAAATAAATAATAACAACAACAATAATGTTCATTGAAATGTTGTGTCCAAAGACTGCAGCTGATGGAGAGATCACCCCGTCCCTCAACTTTCTATCAGATTATTTAGATTTGGTAAATAATTCTTATTGCTGTTCTTATTGTATTGATTATTATAATTGATTTATGTAGTTCTGATGGTTTAGCTCCCATGAAAATAGAAAGGCAGGATACATCTAATAAAGGACCCTCCTCCTCCTGAGCCTGGGGCCAGGACTGTAGCCTGAGAGAGAGAGGGTTGCACAGTTCCCCAATTATTTTGGAGGAATTCCACACCACACATTTAAAGCTCTTACACCACTTTAAAGAGTCCAGGCTTTCCCTGAAGAATCCTGGGAACTGTAGTTTGCTAAGGGTGCTGAGAGGTGTTAGATCTTTAACAAACAGAGGTTCCCAGGATGTGTTTGGTGAATCTGTGACTCTTAGTGCAACGGTTCTTTAAATATGTGGTTGTGACCACTGTCCTCATAACAGTACTGGGGTTCGGATTGCAGTGTGTGTGTGTGTGTGTGTGTGTTGTTGCAGAATGGTTTAATCATCTCATTCTCATCCTAGCACATCGTCTTCATTCAACTCTGGCTGTTGAATGAATGTTTTGTTATAATCATTATTAAGTTTAAGTCGGCTTTGGCCTCCTTCCAGACAGCAGC
Source organism: Podarcis filfolensis (assembly GCF_964270895.1). NCBI lineage: Eukaryota > Metazoa > Chordata > Lepidosauria > Squamata > Lacertidae > Podarcis > Podarcis filfolensis. The sequence continues at coordinate 18,095,368 of NC_139617.1, forward strand.
TTGAAAGGGAAACAGAGGAAAACTCAAATGATGACAGAAGGCAGGGGCATCCAACAACCCAGAGTTTTGGTTTGGATGTGATACTTTTAAAATTCCCCAAGCCATCCAGAAGCCCCAAAGGCTCGGCCCCATTTCACTCTGGTCCATCTGAGTGTCTCCTTTCCACCTATGCCTCCCCTTCCCAAAAAAAAATCACAATTAAGAAATCAGAAAACAACCCCCACCTCCCTTTTGACAGAACTAGATGGAATGATTAGGCATAGCAACTCCTGCAGAGACCAAAATGTTTTAAAGGGACAATTTATCAAAAAATATATCTGCCCATAGCTCAGTCTGTAGAGTGTGAGACTCTTAATCTCAGGGTTGTGGGTTCGAGCCTAATGTTGGGCAAAATATTCCTGCATTGCAGGGGGTTGGACTAGATGACCCTTGTGGTCCCTTCCAACTCTACAATTCCATGATATCCTGTGATTAGTAGTGAACTGAGTTTTACACAGAACAGATGCATCAAAATCAACACATCCATGTAATTTGTGCCCATCAATTTAAATAGGTCTGCTGTGGAAAGGACTAATGTTGACTAATACAACCCTGATGTTTTCTGATTACCATATTTTTCGCCCTATAGGGTGCACTGGCCCATAGGGCGCACCTAGTTTTTTTGGGGGGAAATAAATGTTTAAAAAATTATTTCCGACCCCAGCCCCCAGAACAGGCTGCTATCCGCAAGCCTTGCAAGCCTGGCGGGAACTCCCGCCGGGCTTGCAAGGCTTGCGGACATCTGCCCAAAGCCCAGTGCGCGCTCCGGAGCGCGCCCCATGCTTCGGGCTGCAGGCTGCTGCCCGCAAGCCTAGGGAGCCCTGCGGGAACTCCCCCGGGCTCGCAAGGCTTGCGGATAGCTTCCTGAAGCCTGGAGAGCGAGAGGGGTCAGTGCACATCGACCCCTCTCGCTCTCCAGGCTTCAGCGAAAGCCTGCATTCGCCCCATAGGACGCACACACATTTCCCCTTCATTTTTGGAGGGGGGAAATTGCGTCCTATAGGGCGAAAAATACGGTATTTTATAAAGCGTTTCCCTTGATACCAAAAAATGGAGGCAGAGACAATTTAATGAATTGCAAAATCACCAAAGCTTTATTGAATGAATGAATTGATTTATTACACTCACAAACCAGAATATGGACTTATACAGAGATAGAGAACATGTAGATATATATGTAGGTTAATATTGAAATCTATAAGGTAAAGGTAAAGGTAAAGGTAAAGGGACCCCTGACCATTGGGTCCAGTCGTGGCCGACTCTGGGGTTGCAGCGCTCATCTTGCTTTATGGCCGAGGGAGCCAGCGTACAGCTTCCGGGTGATGTTGCCAGCATGACTAAGCCGCTTCTGGCGAACCAGAGCAGCACACAGAAACGCCGTTTACCTTCCCGCTGGAGCGGTACCTATTTATCTACTTGCACTTGACGTGCTTTCGAACTGCTAGGTTGGCAGGAGCAGGGACCGAGGAACGGGAGCTCACCCCGTCGCGGGGATGCGAACCGCCGACCTTCTGATCGGCAAGTCCTAGGCTCTGTGGTTTAACCCACATCGCTACCCGCGTCCCGACCTATAAGCTATAACACAGTAAATAATACAGATGTAAAACAATTAAAATATGTAGTTTAAGACCTTAACCACTAATTTAAAATATGCATGTCAATGCTTTATTATAATTAAGGCAGGTAAAATACTTATTACTCTTAATATTATTCATTGCTATGAGGCTTCTTGAAGCAATTCAGAATACAATCAACATTAGCAGAACACTTTCCTTTACAAGGACAATTTAAAAAGCAACAATTTAAAAGCAATTTAAAAGTGCAGTGGTACCTCATGTTACAGAAGCTTCAGGTTACAAACGCTTCAGGTTACAGACTCCGCTAACCCAGAAATAGTACCTTGGGTTAAGAACTTTATCTCAGGATGAGAACTGCAATCGTGCTGCGGCAGCAGCAAGAGGCCCCATTAGCTAAAGTGATGCTTCTGGTTAAGAACAGATTCAGGTTAAGAACGGACCTCCAGATCGAATTAAATTCTTACCTTATGCATTATATCTTGCACTGTCTGTTATATAATGATGCAAGAAAAATATTTTTGGTACCTATAATGACAGGGTCCCCTGGCCAGAACCCCCTTGACATGATTTTATATCTCCTTGCAGACACAGATAAGTATGTGACCTGGCGGGTAGCACTTTTTGCAACTGCTGCTAGGAAAATTAGAGCAAATTATATAGCCGAGGTAGCCATTAACTGTAAAGGAGATGAATTTATTTGATCCTACCTACCTACCTCAGGCTATGCTCTATCTTTGTCACCAAACTCTGAGTATAAATTGCACACTGTATTAATTGATATTGTTTTTAACATTAGTGACCATGTGATGATTTTAGCTTATGAATTTTACAGTGGTGCCTCGCAAGACGAAATTAATTCGTTCCGCGAGTCTTTTCGTCTTGCGATGTTTTTCGTCTTGCGAAGCACGGTCCGTCGCAACTGCGCCTCTTCAAGCGGCTTTAAGAAAAAAGCGAACAAACTCACAAGATGTTTTTGTCTTGCGAAGCAAGCCCATAGGGTAAATCGTCTTGCGAAGCAACGCAAAAACCGAAAAACCCTTTCGTCTTGCGCATTTTTCGTCTTGCGAGGCATTCATCTTGCGAGGCACCACTGTATTGTTTAATGTTTTTATTTGTACATTGGGGTACTTGTATAGCTTTGTTTAGAGTACATAATGTTTTAATAATATAAATGTTTTAAGTCTTTTTTTATCAATTCAGTATATTTTCTTTTAATTATCAAATAATTTTGTGTACATTGCGGCAGCCTTTGGCTATGTGCAATAAAACTGACTGAGACTGAGAATTAAATTCTTAACCTGAGGTACCACTGTACTATTGCATAGGAAATAATTCTAAAACACCAGCAATGATCACAATTAGCAACAACACACACAATGAAACAGTAAGCAAAAATTGCCACTCCATAATTGCTGAGCCTCGAAACTTAGACTTCGGTCTTCTCCGCGTAATTGAAATCGACACTAAGCACTATGTCATCTGGAAGAGAATGAAGGAGAAGAGAGATTAATTTATGTCACATTTACTGGTTCACCAAATTTACCTGGTACCCATTCAACCATACAGGGCTGGGGTTCTATTTATGGAGGCTGTCTTTGGTGGCAATGACTCCTTCCAAGCCTACAGTTTGGCCCTGGAGGGAAATAGCCACGTTTGTCCTGTGGCAGGATTTCATAGCCACATGACCCAGGAGGTCTGCTTCAAGCAAGGATACTGCAGCTACTGAGTGGGCCCTCCCTAGTCTGGAAAGTGAGTCCCACATCCCCAGGCTGTGGGTCTTACCTTCTTTGGGGCAGAAGTGAGCCAGCTCCAGAGGGACGAGAACATTCTGTAGAGAAAAGAAAATACAGTACTGGATCAGATGACCGATCTGATACTAAGCGCTCCACAAATAATGGGTACAAGAGAACATGGAAGCAGACCCAAGCCAGGGAAGACTTGCTTCCATCATGGGATGAGTGAGTTCTATTGCCTGGCCCCAATCCCTTGCCCCAGGCGACTTCAATGGGTCCTGCAGCCTACTAGGCAGAGGTGGAAGTGTAACACCAAGGAAGAGGCCAGGAAATGTCTCCAGAATTGTCTGGCATCCCAGGGACACACATTGTGCTGTGTGCCTGATACCAGACTGTGGGAATCCTTTCGTAAGCCACTCTGGGAGCCTCTTGGGGCTGTTAAGGTGAGATGTAAGTGTGCCAAAGGAATTAATAAATAAAGGTGAGATACTTACCTTCAGGCGACGGAGCGCCTTGGCATAGGACATCAGCGAGCCGATGCCACTGGCTGCCAGCTGCCTCTCCGCTGCAACTGGACTTTTGGCGTAACCTCTCAGTTCCTGTGGGAGGAAAGAAGACCTCAGAATCAGGGGCTGGTCTGGGTGAAAGAGACAGACCACTGTGAAGCCCCTTACACGCTCAGAGAGAGATCCGTTTCTCACTGTCCTCAACTGTTCTAAAATGGCAATGTCCTCCAGCCCCAAATTGTAGCTCTGCGTCAAAGGCCCTCCTTTAGCTGTTTGGGCAAGTGGGCCTTTGCTGGCTATTCCATGTGGCCAGCTTGCCTTCCAAGAGGGGAAGGGCCCAAGAGGTGCACTGCTGAGAAAGTGTATGCTAGGTGGCGGCTTTTCCATGAAAGCTTTCTAGGTAAAACAGCCACTGATGCCATCAATATACTTACATTCATCAGCAAGTTCAGGAGCTTAGTGCTTGGGGCTTCCCAGAGGAGGCCTCCCAGCATCAGAGTAAAACGTTCGTCCAGCTCCTGTAGACAATGGCAATTTTCATCCACATGGGTCCGTTGAGGGAGGGAGAGGATGTGCCAAGCAGAAGAAAGAGAGATCAGATGTTAAGCAATGGGTGCAATACTTAAAGTGTGAGAAGAAGAAATAACCATAGAAGTCAAATTTCAAAACTAACAACTTACATGTCTGTCGGGCTCAGTTTTCACCTCAACGACAGCCGCAAAGGCTGCATGCACAATCAGGCTGTGGAGCTTCAGTGGCAATTTGGGCTTCATGAGGCTGGAGAGATGGAGGGAAAAGTTTTTAGATTCTGTCTCCTTGGAGTCTTCCTCATATTGAGGGGGGGGGGCATCAAATACATTACATTCTCTTGAACTTCTAGTGAATGCATGTGTTAGCTTAAACCACATTTTACAATCAAGCAGTGTATAAATTTTACAGGATAAAATGAATAAAGGTAAAATTAAAATAAACATACGAGGGCACTGTTTATGTGGCAGTCTACCTGGCACTTTGTATGCAAGCCTCTAGGTCTTAGTTAATTTTCTCTCTCACATCTCCACTCATACTGTAAATAGTTGCTGCGTAAGTAAAGCTTTTTGAACGCAAAAAACTCAAGAAATTGTAAGCAATTATTCCAATCTAATTCCAATCTAAGTGGCAAGGTCTGGTAACACCTTTCCACATTCTGCCCCCCCCAGCTCGTTGTCAAGCTCAAAGAACCCAGCGTACCTCAGTTGGTAAAGAGCCTCCAGTGCCATAGCAAGAACCAATTCAGGGTGCGTAAAGCACGGAATCCGTCCCATGATTTCCTGATAGAGAACAGAGGGCAGAGCGGGGGAAAGTCAGTTCCCTATGGACATCAGCTGGATTCTTCCAACCCCAAACTCAGGGCAGGAATTGGCAATTTAATGCCAAATGCCTGCACAACCCTTCTCTTGGTCAGACCCCGCCAAGCCTTCCTTCTGCCCAACACCCCCCAAATCCCGCCCCAGCTCTCCTGCCCACCTCACCCCTGGATACCTCATGCAACCTGTCACTCACCGCAATTGCCTTGACGGCCAGATTTTTGGAGTACCTCAACGTGTCCTTTTCTCTCATGCGGGCCTCCGAGCAAGTGGCCAGCACGCAAGAGAGGAACGACTCATCCTTCTCCTGTTGCTGAAAAGGCAAGAGTAAGGCTGTCAATTCACGGCGGGAGGGCTTCTCTGCATCTGAGACCGCCTAAATGGGGGTATAAACAGCATTGGTGGATGGGGGGTGGGTGGGTGAGGGATTTAGTATGTACTGTGCTGTTTTCTCAAATACTAACCACACGTGATACCACAGGCCTGACAGTCACTGAATCATCTGCAACAAAAGAAGAAGGAAAAGACATGGGGGCACATTAATTCATTTCTACTTATTTTCCACAGTTGAGTATTAAAGCACTCCTCCCTATGCTCCAAAATGAAAATGAAGCATTTGTTCACCTGGGCGCACAGCAGCCCTGGACGTCTTGGGCTCAGTCCTCTCCCCGAAAATCATGTCCCTCAGTCTCCTGAACCTAGAAGAGAAGGAGAGGAGCAGACGTTGTTGTTGTTGTTGCGTGTCAAGGGTCCCCAAGACACCCCTGAATAAAAACACGGTTCACACATAATTTTTGTTTTGGTTTTTGGCATAATTTTGGCCACAAAGTTATTTAATTACAGTAAGTGAGTGGTTGCTTAGGCATTGGTTAGCGACTATATGTTCCCACTTGGAGGTAGGAACAGAACTGACAACCACACCTGTACGGAAGTCAGTAATGGTAAACAATTTTGGGGAAAGAATAAAGCTGGGAGCCAGGCTCACACCTCTCCCCCAAATGCTCCCTGGGGCCCTAGCCCTTTGTCAGGGATACAGACAAAAGCATGGCGAGCCCCTGGATTCCTTTAACGGAATACCCTTGCAGCAGCAGCATTGGAGGGGCAGGCACAGCCAATCCATACCCCTCCACCAACCAAAAGATTAACAAATGAACAGCCACACCTGACCCCCCCACCCCCACATCTCCCCCCCTTCCCCCCCCAATGTCTCAACAAATGAAACTGATTTGCAAAAATGTTACATGGAAAAAATACAAGAGACATTACACATACTTCTGTAAAACAAGAAAATCTTTAATAAAAAACCAAAACAAAAAAACCCCAATGCCTAACTGCAACCTTACAAGTTGTGACGATTTGCTACGCAGTAGGCAAACCCAAATGGCCCCAGCCAATCAGCCAAATAGTAAAATTCCTACCAGGCCCCTGCTCCAAAGCAGACGACCCCATGACAGGCATAGAAAGGTCAACGCAAACAAACCCTAATTAAAGGGACGGTGGGCGGGTAATCCGATGTGCACAGCGAAAAGAGGAAGTTCAACGCTGTGCACAGGGACCTATATAGCACCCACATCAATCAAATAAAATTGCAACCATCAATTTTCCCAAGCAGCATTGGGGGTGCCCAATCAAATTTGTGGCCATCCAAACTAACCCGCCCAGCAACAGGGGATGTCATGGTTGCTCCCACCGCAACATATGCTCTCCATGAAGGAGAACCCACTTTGTTATACCGCCCTATACCAGCAGGTCTCAGTTAAAACCGGTGCTTTTTTTCTTGGGGATGCAGGGGTACGCATACCCCTAAACATTTTTTGAATCTTTGCATTTACTGTACTGCATTTATTTCCCCCGATTTGAACTATAAAATGGTGATTTTCTTGAGTCAAAATGAGATTACCCCTAAACATTTTTTTTAAGAAAAAAAGCACTGGTTGCAATATAAAAATCACAATATAAAAACACAAAATGCATAATAAAGGTTAAAAACAACCCAGTAAACCCCCCTCCCCAACACATCTCAAAAGCTGAGACAGAAGCCTACAACCAAAATGCTGTGTGTGTGTGTGTGTGTGTGTGTGTGTGTGTGTAAGAGAAGACGGAGTCTTTGCAGCGTAGCAATAACACAAACACGCTACTTCGGCTGCAGGACATCGTATCAACACGGAAATTTGGTGTTGTTGCATCTCCTCGGGTATTTGTTGATTTGTTACCACGAGGAGTTGTTGTTGTGGAGGTATAGTTTGACGAGGTTTCTGGTTATTTGTACCCTAGGTGCCCACTCACGCACAAAAACAAATCTCCCTGCAGCCAACCAAAGACCACCAACCACACCCTAGGTCACCCCCCTCAACCTCGCACCACCAAGGAAATGCAACAAGTGAATAATAAGTGAACCCACATATACACAAAGTAGAAGAGAAGCATTGCCACCCGACCCCCCTCTCCCCCTCTTCCCCCCTCTTTTCTTCCTAACCTAACACTGCGCGCAACACTAATGTCTCACAACAAATGAAACTGATCCGTAGAAAACACAATTTGAAAAAAGAGACAATGCCCTTTTTTTATAAAATACTCGCAACCAAGGAAATGCGACAAGTGAATAGTAAGTGAACCCACAAATACACTAAGCAGAATAGAAGCATTGCCACCCGACCCCCCTCTCCCCCTCTCCCCCCCTCTTTTCTTCCTAACCTAACACTGCACGCAACACTAATGTCTCACAACAAATGAAACTGATCCGTAGAAAACACAACTTGAAAAAAGAGACAATCCATTTTTTTTGTAAACTACTCACAACCAAGGAAATGCGACAAGTGAACCCACAAATACACTAAGTAGAAGAGAAGCATTGCCACCCGACCCCCCCTCTTCCCCGACCCCCTTTTCTTCCAAACCTAACACTGCACGCAACACTAATGTCTCACAACAAATGAAACTGATCCGTAGAAAACACAACTTGAAAAAAGAGACAATGCATTTTTTTTTGTAAACCAAGAAATCTTTAACAATTTATTTATTATTATTTAAAAAACCAACAAGGAAAGGAGCAAGAAGGAGTTATCAAAGATGATCGTGGACTTGGAGAGAAAGGAGAGCTTTGAATCATCTGATTTCAGAACGCTGGTGGGAACTTAATCAGTTTCTGAAATTTGCAGGCACCTGATGCTCAAAGGACAAGTAGCCCGCCGGGCTGGGAAGCAGATTACGCCAATTGTTGGAGGAGAAAAACAGCATCTTTTACCATTACCGAACATCGCTATATAGAGCTTCCATGAACAGAGGCACTCTACCTCTGGAGCCAACTGCTAGGGGACAAGCCGCAGGAGCGGGCTACTGTTTGTGAGTTTTACAGGGCACATCGGTTTGGACTAGATGGGCTTTCCCTCTGATCCAGGGCTCTCTCCGTGTTTTTTATGCACCCACAGACCCCAAACGGCTCTCCACAGGAACACAGTAGTGCATCTCATGTGTGAGGGGGGATTCCAACACTCCCCACCCCCCCACCACCACCCCCGGCAAAGCAAAGAGAAGGGAAGCATTTCCCGCGTTTAAAAGCATAATGCTTTTAAGGCAACCCTGCCCAGCCTGGAGAACTAAGGGGGCTTCTAGGAGGGTCGTCAAAGCATCAAGGCATAGACGAGCCGAAGAATGCGATTAAAACTCTCTTAGTGCCAGAGTGACTGACAGGAAGACTGACAGAGCGTCCGAAGAGTTGAGAAACGGAGAAGGAGTAGGAGCGAGGGCGGGGGGTGTATAGTGGTTAGAATTCTGGACTAGGAGATCCGAGTGCAAATCCCCACTCAGTCACGAAGTGCGCTGTTTGATATTGGGTCCAGTCACTCCCATCCTAGCCTGCCGAACAGGTTTGTTGTAAGGGGGAAAGGCAAGCCATAAAGACCACCTTAAACTGCTTGGATGCAAAGTGGGCTATGAATGTAATAAAAAGCATCCAAAAAATAATAATTACCCTGGGGATCATCTAGTTCAACCCCCTTCAGTGCAGGAATATGCGGCTGTACCTTATGGGTATCGAACCTGCATCCTTGGCGCTAACGGCAGCTCACTCTAAGCAGAGGAGCTACAATGAGATTTGAGGGAGAATGGGACCGCAGGGAAAGGGGGCGCGCGCGAAGAGAAGTTAAGCTCTTCGGGGAAATGTTAAATTCCATGGGGGTGCTGGCCGTGTGGGGGACCCCAAGCCCTCGCTCCAGAAGATTAAAAAGAAGAGGCAGAAGAAATCCTACTTACATATTGACGATGCTGGCCATCTCTTCAGGTGAAATCCCCTCCGGTTTAAAATAAACTCCTTTAAAATCCTCACACAACAGTAACTCCGAACCTTGCCTCTAACCCTACTGCTACTCCTCTCTGTCTAAAATATGTGCACAAAATATCCAAATGAGAAATGAAATGATAAAGTTGAAGCAAATAAAATAAAAGTTGAAGCAAATAAAAGAAAAGTCTACACCTATCTCCCCCGTTGGCCGCTCGCTCGCTCGCTCCGTAGCTAGCAAGATTGCTTGCTCGTCCGTCCCACTTCTATCTCAGCCAACTCCTCCCAACTAACTCGCGAAGGAGATGTGGAACTGCTGTCTTTTATGCAGGCAGCAATAGATGTCACAGAGATGGGCAGGACACTGTTTCCATGGCAACCCACCCACCTTGACCCTGAACAAATCTCCACCCTCTCTAGTTCCGATGTTTTCTCCCTCTCTTTGGGACACTTGCTGTTTGCAGCTTTACAGATCCCTTTTTTATCACAAACCAGCTCATACATTTTCTTGCAACTTTTCTAAAGAGAGCCCATCCAAACATTTTTTGAAATACAGTAGAGAACTCATGCCTCCTGAGCCTAGGGAGGACTTGCTTTGCATGCAGGAGATCCCAGGTTCAGTCCAGGCTCTCCACCAGATGGGGCTGGAAATGCCCCAGGTTTGAAAACCCTGCAGAGCTGCTGCCAGTCAGTGTAGGCAGTGCTAAGCTAGATTGTAAAGTGCAACTTCCTATGAATGCTCCTCTTATACTATTTATTGAAACACAAGCAAGCTACCTTATCAACAAGTTGTGAGAGTTCATTCATGACTTTTAACAAACAGCATAAACAATTTTATAATTTTTATGTAAGTACAGAAATCCTGAATATGAAAGGAAGGAAACTTTCTGCCTCTGCAATAAAGGCAGCTGCACTGCCAGTTGAGCTGTCCTGATGTCAATTGAAACAGACCCTCCAAAGTTTCAAAGGTGAAAAGGGAATTTTGAGCATCTGAGCACAACTGGGCTGTCTTCTGAGTTAACGTGAAGTGCAGAAAGTTATTGCCTTGAGCAGGGGTAGGCAACCTAAGGCCTGGGGGCCAGATACGGCCCAATCGCCTTCTCAATCCGGCCTGCAGACGGTCCGGGAATCAGTGTGTTTTTACATGAGTAGAATGTGTCCTTTTATTTAAAATGCACCTCTGGGTTATTTGTGGGGCATAGGAATTAGTTCATTCCCCCCCAAAAATATAGTCTGGCCCCCCACAAAGTCTGAGGGACAGTGGACCAGCCACCTGCTGAAAAAGTTTGCTGACCCCTGACTTACATTCTAAGCTTCATGAGTGCAACTTATGCACAAGGTTTAGACGTAGGAATATGCCTCACGCTGCATCAGAACATTGTGAAAATCCAACTTAGCACTGACTACATTGACTCACTGGCGGAGGAAGAGGAGTGCGGGGGGAGCGCACTGCCCCCGGCAGTGTGATCCTGGTGGGGTTTCATGATGGCTGTCCCCCCCGCCTCCCGCCTGCGCTGGGCGCCCCAGGACACATGCCCTGCACCCTTGGGGGGCATTTGTGGGGCATAGGAATTAGTTCATTTCCCCCCCAAAAAATATACAGTTGTACCTCGGGTTAAGAACTTAATTCGTTCCAGAGGTTTGTTCTTAACCTGAAACTGTTCTTAACCTGAAGCACCACTTCAGGTTAACCTGAAGCACCACCTGAGGTACCACTGCAGTCCGCCCCCCCCCCCACGGCTGAAAAAGGTTGCTGACCTCTGGCTTTGAGCCTCCTCAGTCTTCAGGACTGGCGCAGGGGCTGTGCATTTCAGGGTACCGGCCAAGGCCCGTGCCCCAATATTTACTGCTGATTCTATTGAGTCCATCAGTATATTGTTGTGAAGTGACCTGGCATTTTTAATGAGGTGCAATATAGGCTCGCCTTACATCTTTACAGTGGTACCTCAGGTTAAGTACTTAATTCGTTCTGGAGGTCCATTCTTAACCTGAAACTGTTCTTAACCTGAAGCACCACTTTAGCTAATGGGGCCTCCTGCTGCTGCCGTGCCGCCGGAGCCCGATTTCTGTTCTTATCCTGAAGCAAAGTTCTTAACTTGAAGCACTATTTCTGGGTTAGCGGAGTGTGTAACCTGAAGCATATATAACCTGAAGCGTATGTAACCCGAGGTAAGGTAAGGTAAAGGTACCCCTGCCCGTACGGGCCAGTCTTGCCAGACTCTAGGGTTGTGCGCTCATCTCACTCTATAGGCCGGGAGCCAGCACTGTCCGCAGACACTTCCGGGTCATGTGGCCAGCGTGACAAGCTGCATCTGGTGAGCCAGCGCAGCACACGGAACGCTGTTTACCTTCCCGCTGGTAAGCGGTCCCTATTTATCTACTTGTACCTGGAGGTGCTTTCGAACTGCTAGGTTGGCAGGCGCTGGGACCGAACGACGGGGGCGCACCCCGCTGCGGGGATTCGAACTGCCGACCATGCGATCGGCAAGTCCTAGGCGCTGAGGGTTTACCCACAGCGCCACCCACGTCCCGATAACCCGAGGTACCACTGTATTATTATTATTATTAACAATAACAATAACAACAACAACAATAATAATACAGTGGTACCTCAGGTTACAGACGCTTCAGGTTACAGACTCCACTAACCCAGAAATACAGTCATACCTCAGGTTACAGATGCTTCAGGTTGCGTTTTTTTGGGTTGCGGACCGCCGAAACCCAGAAGTACAGGAACGGGTTACTTCTGGGTTTAAGCGGTTGCGCATGCGCAGAAGCGCCGGGTTGCAACCTGCGCGTGCGCAGACACACCGCTGCGAGTTTAGGCTGCCGCAGGTTGCGAATGTGCATCCCGCATGGATCATGTTCGCAACCTGAGCGTCCACTGTAGTACCTTGGGTTAAGAATTTTGCTTCAGGCTGAGAACAGAAATTGTGCGGCGGCGGAGCAGCGGCAGCGGGAGGCCTCATTAGCTAAAGTGGTACTTCAGGTTAAGAACAGTTTCAGGTTAAGAACGGACCCCCAGAACGAATTACCGTATTTTTCACCCTATAAGACGCACCAGACCACAAGACGCACCTAGTTTTTGGAGGAGGGAAACAAGAAAAAAAATTCTGAATCTCAGAAGCCAGAACAGCAAGAGGGATTGCTACGCAGTGAAAGCAGCAATCCCTTTTGCCGTTCTGGCTTCTGGGATAGCTGTGCAGCCTGCATTCGCTCCATAAGACGCACACACATTTCCCCTTACTTTGTAGGAGGGAAAAAGTGAGTCTTATAGAGCAAAAAATGCGGTAAGTTCTTGACCCGAGGTACCACTGTAAATTGCACAGAAGAATTCCATGTTGCCTGTGGGAGCAGCTGGGTAGAACTCTTTGCAGCTGCATGATCCATGCATTTGATCTATAACCAACTGGTAAAGCTTCATAATTGGTTCTGGCTTTGTGCAGGAGATTGAATGCATTCTTCTATTTCTTCAACCCGGTCTTCCACCCCCATCCCCCTCCTCCTATACTTGGACGGTACTGACTACTCATCTCCAAAGAGTGAAATGTTTATGAGTACTGCAGATCTAGTCTCAGATGTCAAACCTTTCCCCAGACAGTGTGCTTAACTGAATAACCCTGAAAGACAGGGGAGAATGTGACCCTCTAGATTGGACATTTATTTTGACTAATACGTGCTTTTCATTCACACTCCCTTCTCATACAATTTTTGCTGCACGGCAGAATTCCATTGCTTCTTGTTTGGGGTAGCACAGATTAGGCAAGTTTTCTTTTAAAGACTGACAGAATCAAATCTCTCCTGGAACTCTAGGTTTTTGTAAATAGTTGCTTTCATATTGGCTTCTGAAGTGAAAAAATGTTTTTAGTGCTCAGTTTGTGTGTGAAGAGGCATATTGTTTCAAAATCTGCTCCCCCCTCCCCTTCCCTGTCCTTTTTCATTTTTGTGTGTTGTGTTGTTAACACTGTAAAATCCCAGCAGGCACTGTCTTGTTTTACTTGACAGTATGCAAGCCAGTCTAGGAGCCTTCTTTGGCTGACAAGCAGGGTACAAATGCTCCAAATAAGAAAATAAAATATATAAATACCAATTCGCTTATCGATCTTATTTCAAGAGGCAGCAAGAGACTCCTTCTTGGGGTACGCACTTTAATAGTGAGGTTCTGACGGTGCTGGTTCATCCTAAAACAGAACTCAACAATGCAGCCTTGGCGAAATAAAAGCAGCTCATTAGCAAGGGTACTGGATATTATCATGGTTTGTAGCAGATTTGGGAAACGGACCTGCAACTGCAAATCGATTTGCGGAAGTGGGATCAAACTCAGACCAAAGAGCTCTGTTGAAAACAGTACCAGCCAGGATTCAGGAGGCTATGCTTAATGTTCTCCTGGCATGGCATCGGACAGGACTTTGGCTGTAGAGTCTGGATTTCTGCTCTTGGGTCTTTAGTATATTATCTGCTATCAAAGTCGTGTCTTACAGACACCTTTGTCTCTCGAAAGCCTTGCATCCTGATATCAGACAAAAAGCATTAGTATCCCCCCCTCTCTGTGTGTGCTTTTTAAGTAAACCTGTGAGACTGTCTTGTTTTCAAGCCACTTTGTTTTATTCCAAGAGGCAGCAAGGGATGTGCACTCAAATGTTAAGATGATGGTGATGATGATGATGATGATGATAGAATTTATATATCCCCAGTTAAACCAAAGACTGTGCATAGATAAGAAAGAAGGTATCGCAAAAGAAACATCTAAATTTGAAAAAGTGTTAACCCATAACAAAGCAAAACACATATCACAAATTTATGACTATTTATTAGAATGGGAAGTAAAAGAAGAACAAGTTAAAAGTTGTAATGGTAAGATTTGGGATACAATATTTACATGGAGCAATGGGAAAGATTATGGAGGACAGATATAAAATTCACGGCATGCTATAACCTCAGAGAAAATACCATGAAGATGTTATACAGATGGCATCACACTCCTCTAAAACTTGCAAAAATGTATAAAGGCAGATCGCCAATATGTTGGAGATGTAAAAAAGATACAGGATCATATTTCTATATGTCGTGGAACTGCGAAGCTATCCATGAATTTTGGAATAACAATTTATAGTGAATTAAAAAAACTATTCAAACTTACATTTCAAAAAAGACCAGAATTTTTTCTGTTAGTTATATTACCAATGGAAATAAAAAAATATATATAAGACCATTGTTTATGTATGCAATCACAGCAGCCAGAATAACAGTGGCAAGAAATTGGAAGAATGAAATCTTACCAATGATTACAGAGTGGCAAACTCTTATGATAGAATACCTGCAACCTGCAAAACTGACTGGAAAAATTAAAGGAGTGTCAAACCAGAAGATATATTGGGAATGGAAAATATTTAAGGAATATTTAAAAATGTATTGTACGAGCAATAAGATACTTGCAGAAATAGAGTGACACTGGTGACCAAGAATTACATAAAATATAATAGTGGATTATATATACATACACAAGACAAAATAATAGGAATCTGTGCAAGGAATACAGATAATAAAAGTAGTATAATGAGAACTATTGGAAGTTATATATTTTAATCTGTCATGTAAGTGCAATATATTGTATTAGTTTACATTTGTTCATTTATCTTTTCTTATTTCATTGTTTCTATTCATTTGTATCATTTTCTGTTTTATGTTATGTAACCCATGTATATTTGTCTAGGTGAAAATTAATAAAGATTTTCTTTAAAAAAAAAAGAATTTATATATCCCAACCATCCTCCTGAAGGATCCCAAAGTGGCAAACACACACACTTTTTCTTAAGTAATTCCAAAACAAACAAAACATTCTAAAAACAGTTAAAAACATCTGTCAGGTCATTTGTCAGGGACTATTTTGAGTTGCGATTCCTGCATCGCAGTGGGGTGGAATGGATGACCTTGGGGGGTCCCTTCCAACTCTACAATTCTGCGATTCCATGATCTGAAAAATATTTGTCAAAGTGAATCAGACTTCTGAGTACTTCCTCCTTGCCCCAAAGTGGAACTATGGTAACCACAAAACTCCCCTCTAATTAGTGCTATAATGGACATAACTCAGGGTCCCATGTTTGTAGAATCATAGAATTTTAGGACTGGAAGGGACGAGGGTCATCTAGTCCAGCCCCCTGAAATGCAGGAATCCTTTGCCCATTGAAACCACGACCCTAAGATTTAAGAGTCTCATGTTCTACTGACTGAGCTGTCTAATCTTCCAACATCTCCAAATAGGACTACAGTGGTACCTTGGTTCTCAAACTTAATCCATTCCGGAAGTCTGTTCTAAAACCAAAATGTTCCAAAACCAAATTGCACTTTCCCATAGAAAGTAATGCAAAAAGGATTAATCCATTCCATCCCCTAAAACAGCAATTTAACATGAATTTTACTATCTAACAAGACCATTGATCCATAAAATGAAAGCAATCATCAATGTACTATGCCTATAAAATAAATAAGACAGTATTGTAGATGATAATAAAATTACTTTTATTTCCTTACCTGCACCGATGATAGTCATTGTTAGGATGTGGGCTTTTATCCATTTCTGCAGCCACACAATCAATCAAGCACTGCGTTCCACACAGTCACAAAGGCAAATTAACCGAAAAAGCATCAAAAACCAAAAATGCAAAATACAGAGCAAAAACAAAAGCGCCAAACTTAATCTGCTCTCGAAGTCCATTTGACTTCCGAAATGTTTGAAAATGTTTGAAAACCAAGGTGCAGCTTGATTGGTGCAATGGGAAGCCACACAAACACGGCTTATCTCGACACTATCTTGGGGGAAACTCACGATGCTGAAAAATTCATGTGCTCAATTTCTGCACATTGAGACAGGAGCCGAAGAAAGCAGTTGGCTTAAAGCACACGCAGAGTAGGGGGGCTTATATAAAAAAATATGTTTATCTGGGAGGGGGTGGATTGACGTGTGCTCCGATCTAAAAGCTAAAGAGCAGGCTTTCACAAAGAAAAGAGCAGAGTAAGGCGGAAACTACTCGGACCCGTGCTTCCCAGGCACGTTGTCAGGAGGGATGAGTCCAGCATTGCATTGTTTGGTCGTATTTTCAGAGACCACTATTTATTACAGACGTTTACAAAAAAATTAATCTAAAACCTCTGCTTTTAAGAGGCTATGTGCGTTTGAAGGAGCCCGGTATAATCTTTAGATGTTTATTAAAGAAAACCCACATTGCACAAAATGTATCTTTAGAACACAGGTTGCGTCATGTCCCCATTGGTTGCCTTAGTTTCTCCATCAATGCAACACCCACAATTTGCGGACATCACTATGGGCATCAGGTGTTTTCCAGGCCAGCAAATGTCAAGAACCCCTTCTTCTAAAGCTGCTTCCCCAGTTTCATCAAAAATAGAAAGAAATGCCATTTGGTAGCCCATTGGTAAGGTCTGGGAAGTAATGAGATACATTTCTGAAAGTTATTTATGGATGTACAAGGTCACCGCATCTTTGCTTAAGATGAATAGAAAGGAACATTTCCCCATGCGGCAAACCACTGTCCCCCCCAAATGTCGTCCGCTGCTTAGTCATTTCAACCCGTTGTGCGTCTTAGTAAGATTTTGTACATTTCAGAAAGCTTTCCCTTGCCTACAAATGAACTGCATGATTTTTCAAAAACTTATTAATGCCCCTTGCTTTTACTTCTGGTGTGGTTAAAAATTGAAGAATCTGTAAGAACTTGCTGAACTAAAAATTGATCTGGAATACAAGAAGGGGAGGTGTGGGGAAGTCTGGGAAATATGTTATTGAAAGTAAGGAATGCAAACTATATGTGTGGTTTTTTTCTGGTTTTTTCCCTTTTTTCTTTTTTTTGAAAATTTCAATAAATATCTTTTAAAAAAAATTGAAGAATCTGGTTATCATTTAAAGCAGTGTAAGATGCTTGTTTACATTTCCCCTCACATTTGGTGACTAGGTAGGGATATGTAGTTTTGTGTTTTGTTTTTTTAAGAGTTCATAAGGAGTCCTGC
Source organism: Podarcis filfolensis (assembly GCF_964270895.1). NCBI lineage: Eukaryota > Metazoa > Chordata > Lepidosauria > Squamata > Lacertidae > Podarcis > Podarcis filfolensis. Next base: position 18,112,864 of record NC_139617.1, read on the forward strand.
TGCTTCCGGTTTTATTTTTGGGGTTGTTGTTGTTGTTTTTGTTTACAAAAAGGTAATCCAGTTGTAACCTTCTTCTAGGTACAATTCTGTACGTTCCGTACAGAATTGTACTACCTGTTCATTCATGGTCTCTCCAAATCCCTTTGTTTCTTTTGGCAATGTGTCCTTGTGTATCTGCGTAAGCATTTCAAAGCCTGCTACCTTTGTTTACAGAATTTCCCTTTAGGGGGGCCCTTTTAACATGTCCCGTAATACATGTGGATAATAGGAATCGCCTTCATTAATTTCAAAAGCCATTTTATTTCTTCCATGATTTTCCTCTGTTGTTAATTTATTTTGTAAAAGCAAGTGGGGTAAAAGCAAGGGAGGTCTATTCTGTGGTTTTGCTCAATAGGTCATGGTCATTTCAAGAGCCATAGGGCCTGAGATGGTTCCAGCTCTAATTTACGTGTAAGATTAGGAGTCCAAGAATGTGAAATAAGTACTGCAGAAGGCCAGTTACCACATACTTCCCCCTAAATAGTGGGTGAAGTCCTTTTGGGAAGAACTAAAAGGTCTCAAAGTGTCAAGTTTTGCTGTACTGAAGGACTGTCCATATCTAATCTATTATAACATTGAACCCTCCTCCCCACCCAAAGAATTTTGCTATCCATTTCATCATCTAATTTCCTTGGAGGACATTCTAAGAAAGAAAAGCGGGTTTGAATTTGTATAATAAAAGTTTCCAGTTGAGTATATTTATATATTTTAGTGAAGGTAAGCAACTTAAAAAGACCACAGACCCAGTAAAACTCATTACAAAGAAACACAACATTTAAAAGCAGATACAAATAATTAGACATTATCCTTTTCTCAAGAAGCCAGGGGAAAAAAAATCATTTTTCCTGTTTTATTTTAAGCATGCTTTTTATTATTTTTTAACAAACAAGTGGTAAGCTGCTGAATATAGGCAGACTGTAATTTCTCAAGGGCCATTCCAAATGTGTACAATTGATGGCTCTAAAATAAGCTGCACCCTGTAAGTCCAGATGGCAACTGGTGCCATTGTCCCTGTTAGCATTTTGTAAGAAAGGGCACCAAGATTTCATAAAGCTGTCTGCCTTGATGATACTTGCAGTGAGGATCCCTTTGATAAGCCATCGGCAATGCATAAAGGAGGGCAGGTGGCTTGGTGAGCAGGGAACTTATTTCAAAGATTTGGATCAGCGATGTGCCTTTGCTTCGGGCAAAGGGTGATGGTGGATGGATCATAGCTACCTAACTCAGCACTGTCTGTACTGATTGGCAGTGGCTCTACAAGGTTCCAGGCAGGTGATGTTTTCAGTTTCACCTGGAGATGCTGGAGACTGTTCTGGGACCTGCATCACCAGCGAGCTCTGGTCCTTCCTTAAGGAGTTAGGCGGATCAATGGTCTGACTCTGTGGAAGGCACCATGCTATTCCCCTTTTAATTACCCATTTATACAGAAAACGCGAGAACTGGAATTTTGCTCTTGAATTGATTTTTGGATCGCCTGCATGTCAAGCACATACTTCTACCACTGGGCCAGCACCCTTCCTCAGGGACTGAGGTCTCATTGCACACAGCCATCCAGCAAGCAAAAAAATGGTATTGTTAGAAGGGCAGAGTGGGGAGCAAGAGATTCATTAGACCCACAGTGCTCTGGTTTATTCTATAACCTGCTTGACATTGTGCCTCCTTTCCCCCTACCTTTTATTCCTATTAAAGTTTCACAATGTCGCTGCTTGGGATTCTAGATAATCTATGTGTCTAGATGCTTGTAATGTATGCCAGGCAATCTGGCACAAGTGGGTAGGGTTGCCATCTGCCTGGAATTGCCAGGATTTGGCCGTTGGAAACAAAGTGTCCTTGAGGGAAACGCTTTAATGTCCGGGAAAATCCAAATGTATAGCAATTCTACATGTGGGGAGTAGGGACACAAGTGCAAATCAGAATAAAGCAAAATCTTTATTCCTCAAGATTTGTGTTTAAGACACAGGATCATAGGATTGTAGAGTTGGAAGGCACACAGAGGACCATCTAGTTCTGTTATTCCGAATCAGGGGTCTGTGGCCCCATCCCTTGCCTCCCTCCAACTAATTTTTTGTCATTTTTGCATGGCAATATCATAAATTTTATGGGCGGTTTTTTTTGTTTTTTTTAGTATACCTAAAATCCTTTGCTTATTACCCCACATTTTGTTCAAAAAATTGCTTTGCAGAGGTAACTACCATAGAGTTATCAAAATTTTCAAAAGTGGGGGGTCTGTGGCTTGGCTTTTGAAAAATAAGAGTTCCTCAGTAATTAGCTAACTGGGAACCACTGATCTAGTTCAAACCCCTACAATGCAGGAATAAGGCAGCTGGCCTACACAGGGATCAAACTTATGACCTTGGCATTATCAGCAACCCGCTCTGAACATCTGTGCCATCTTCAGAGCTGTTGTTGTGGGAAATGTAGTTCACCAAAGTAAATATTGAAAGAATCCTCTTTTCACACCAAGGACAGACCATTCCAAACATCTACCTTACAGACAAAATTTATTCCCCAAGCTCTTCCTGTGTTTTAAGACGCTGGGGTGAGGGGAGCCAAAAATTCCACTGGGCTGGAAGAAGCCCTTTTTGTGAATCAATAGAACTCTGCTTCAATCCCAATTTTAGTTTGGAAAACTCATCCATTTTGCTTTAACACACTCCCCTCCCCCCACTTTCCTTCATTCCGCTCTTTTCCATATCAAAAGCAATTTCTAATGTCCACTCCCAGGACCAGCCCCGGATGTTTTTGCTTGAGGGAGAAACACCCTGAGCGCTGCCTCTGCTTCCTCCTCCAGCCCTTGGCTTCCCCTTCAGGAAAGGAGGCTGGAGAGGAGCAGGTTGTGTTGGTGAAACACTCACAAGGGCATGACCGTGGTCATGGTGGTCACAATAGTGACATGGCTGCAAGCCTGGTGCTCTATGGACCTGGTTCTGCCGCTTGAGGCAATGGCCTTGCAATGCCTCATGCGCAGGTTGGCCCGGCCAATTCCTAGGGTGCCCAGTTGGATTATATCAGTGGGGAAGGGGGAAGTTCCCAATCCTGTTCCACTGCTCTCCACCTGCTTCCCCTCAAAGTGATCCATCTAGTCTCCACCCCACTCTGCTTCAAACGAAAATAAATAATAAAAGATCTCCTATCCAGACTCTGCAGTCTCCATACCTGCACTGACAGCTCCAGTCTCCTTTGGCCATTTTTTGGACTCCCTTGAGAAGAACAGCTGGACATCTAGGAGTTGCTGTTGGTGGTGGCGGGAGCAGGGCTCAGCTCCTCCTGCTCTTAAATGTGCTCTGCTCAGTTCTGCAGCCTTATCCTTTAGCACCAGGTGCACATATGCTCTCATAACCCCCCCAATTAAGCCAAGCCCAGTTCTTTTCCTTCCTCTGCTCTCCCTTCTACCACTGAGCCCTGGAGACAAAGGTTAATGGGGAGAGGGGAGGGCAGACCTCCCCTCAAGAGTCTATGCAATAAGTCGAAGCCAGCTGCTGCTGCTGGTGGGCTGAAACTTGCAAGCTGCAAGCAGAGTCGTCTTTATATTATATAATATATATATATATATATATATATATATATATATGTGTGTGTGTGTGTGTGTGTGTGTTGTTTGTTTGTTAAAAAGTTGTTCTCAAGCTAAATCAGATTCCATGGTATCTGCACGTCCTGATGCCCCATGCAGCACCCCCTTCCCACAGCCTCTCTCTCATGTGTGCTGCAAGAGCCCAGGAAGGCTACATTTGGAAGGTCTGGCTGAGCTTCAGAGCAGTGGAGAAACCAGCAAAGGCAAGTGTAGCTCCCCTCCAAACACCAGAACAATCTTTGCACAATGGATATTTTATTTTGAAACAACAGTTTTCCAATAAATTATACAATTTAAAAAAGAGAGAGTGTGCACGAAGTACAGGTATCCAGGACAGAAAACCAAAAAGACAAAAGTTGCAGAACTTGGGTCGGCTGGGGAGCCCAACCCAACCCACCTGTACCCACTGCCTCAGCTCCCCTCCTGCTGCCCAGCCTGCGCCCTCTCCTCCTCCCTGATCCCTTTAGGCAGTGCTTAGTGTTTCATGAAGAATGAACACCCTAGAACTGGGGGATGGGGACGACTGGTAGGACTATGAATATGCGTCACACACTCTACTTGGCAGAATGGGGACAGATATCTCAACTACACAGAGCAGGCTAAGTAGTATGTGGGCCACAGTGGGTGCCCTGCCCCTTCTCGACCAGCATCAACGCTGGGGGGGACGAGGACAGAGAAAGATGCCCTGCAACTCCAGGACAGGCTAGGAATCCTTATGCCTTGTACCCACCAAGAGTATCACATGCTCAGCTGCAGCAGAAGGGGAGGGAGTGGAATACTGCACAGGGACTGAGAGCAGCAGTGGTGGTAGGATGGGCAGGGGAATGACTGTCCTCCAACAAGGTCCCTCCCAAAGCACCCTTAACCTGCCAATGCCCTGGAACCATGTGGAAAACCAAGTGTTCAACTGTGTCAGGAGTCAAGAGGAAAAAGTGGAAAGGGCGAAGCACAGGGAAGGGAGCTGGCACATGGCAAGATGGCACAATGGGAAGGGCAGGAAATCGATTCACCTCCATGGCACCAGAGAACAGAGGCTGAGCCTTGCCTCTTCCCTCCCCATTTCATCTCCAGGCTGCCTCGCTGCTGGCGTGGAGCCAACGCTTGGCACCTTTAGTAGTCATCCGCCCCCAGCAGGAAGCCCAGGAGGAAGCCGATGGCACGCTGGCGCTCCTGTGGGCTCTGCTTCGACAGAACGTTGGGCGGAGGCCGTAGCAGGAGGCTGGCGAAGAGGGTGGCTGCAGGGAAGCGAAAACATTAGCGTGAGAGGAGGCGGAAGCAGGAGGAAGACCAGCTCCCATCCAAGACAGGCAGGCCTTACCTAGCATATTGGCACTGACGTTGTTGCTCTCGGAGTATTTCAGCAGCTCCCGCAGGAAGGCCATCACGTAGCGGAAGACGTTCCGGTGCGACCGTGGCAACTGGCAGATCACCTGCAAGACAGGGGAAGTCAGCTCGGAGCTTCCATGCAGAGCTTTGGGTGGAGGAGGGGCATGGATCACTAGCACAGTGTACTTTTTATGTTTGCAGGTTTAGACCTGGCATTAAAAAAAAAAGGAATTTTTAAAATGGTAACCGGACTAGAACTCTGCTGGGAACTTTGGGGAATAATACAATTGTAGAGTCGGAAGGGACCATGAGGGTTAACTAATCGACCCCCCTCTGCAATGCCTAATGTGGGGGTCGAACGCATGATGCTGAGATTAAGAGTCTCATGCTCTACCAACTGAGATATCTTGGAGGAAGGGCCGTAGCTCTGCAGTAAACCACCTGCTTTTCATGCAGAAAGTCTCAGGTTCCACTCCCAGCATCTCCAGTTGGGTAGGGAACATCCCTTGTCTGAAATCCTTGAAAGCCACTACTTAGAGCCACTGCCTAGAGGTCCCAGGCCCTAAGGAAGTTAGATTAGCCTCAACCAGAGCCAGGGCCTTTTCAACTCTGGCTCCGGCCTGGTGGAACACTCTGCCTCATGAGACCAGGGCCCTGCAGGATCTGATTTCTTTCCGCAAGGCCTGTAAGACAGAGTTGTTCTGCCTGGCCTTTGGCTTGGAGTCAATTTGATTCCCTCCCCCTCTTTCTTTTTCTTTTCTCCTCCTGTGAAGAGGCTGCATTTTAATTGTTTTAATGTGGTATTTTAATCTTGTTTTTAAGTTGTATTCATTCAACTCCTTTTTATTATTGATTGTTGGCCGCCCTGAGCCTGGCCTTGGCTGGGGAGGGCGGGGTATAAATAAAATTTATTATTATTATTAATTATTATTAATTATTATTATATTATTATTATTATTATTATCAATTTAGACAATACTGAGCTAGATGGCCCAGTGGTATATGGCCGCTTCCTGTGTTGGAAATTCAAGCGAGGTTCACTGAAACAGGTGGGTTATTGTTACAACTCCTTGTCAGAAAGCAAAAAGGCAACATGTGCACGCACCGCCCCCCCCGCCACCACAACCGAGAGGGATGGTTATCAAAGGAGACATCAACCCCTGTGCTACCATGTTAATCCAAGAGCATCCACTGTCAACACTCAGCAGCCCCTGCAGTTAACAAGGCTTCCCAGACCAGACTAACCCTCCTGCCAGTGTGCCGGTTTACTGGCTTTCGGGGATGCTTTAGTGGATTCCCTGTTACTTGCTGCGGCATTTGGACTAGATGACCTTTGAAATCCCTTCTGATTCTATGCTTCTGTACACAATGCAGACCAGCCAGGAAGAGATGGGCTCTGGGGCCTACCTGGCGACAGAGGCGGCTGTCATGTGAGCACTCAAGGCAGCGCTGATACAGTTCATAGCAAATGACCGGTTCTGGCAGTGCCTCCAGGAAGATGAGCAGAGCTTCGGCCACAGAGTGGTTACTGCCAGCTATTGACAGCCTGTCAAGGAAAGGGTTCTATCCTGTTACCTGCACCCTGCCTCCTTCCTAGGCTGGTCCAAAGCAAGTAGTTTTGTCCTTATACATCTGGGCCCACCTTGAGAGCCCCCCCTTTTTGCACAAGGTGGATCTTGAACCCACAGCCCTGAGATTAAGAGTGCCACGCTCTACCAACTAAGCCATCCCACTGTAATTTTCCCACACCTCCCCTCTTGACGAAGCTGCCTGCAAAGCTGATCTGCAGAGGAAATGTCCATCTGCAGGCATGGTTTCAATCCAAACAGCAAATAATAGTGGTCAACTTCAAAAGTGTGGTCAAGAAACCCTGCTTGCCAAAGAACAATTGAACACCCCCTTGAAGCTCCTTTGCAGCCATGTCTTTACCTGTCTCCACACCTGATACCATGTATGATGCTAGACGTGGGGCCTGCAGGCCTGTCAAGATTCCCCACCTCTGCTCTATCTAGCCAGGCTGATGTTTTCAAAAGGGGGGTTAAAGCTGTTAAGCTGTTTGGATGCATGACGGGACTTCACTGTGGGCATTCTATTTTGATTGTTTTTACAGTGGTACCTTGGGTTACAGACGCTTCAGGTAGCAGACTTTGCTAACCAAGAAAGAGTGCTTCACGTTAAGAACTTTGCTTCAGGATGAGAACAGAAATCGTACTCCTCCAGCACGGCAGCAGCAGGAGGCCCCATTAGCTAAAGTGGTGCTTCAGGTTAAGAACAGTTTCAGGTTAAGAACGGACCTCCAGAAACGAATTAAGTACTTAACGCGAGGTACCACTGTATATAAAAGTGAGGTCCACTCCAGCCAAGAGCTAAACAAGGATACGGATCGTCTCGGGAATGCTGGTGTCCAGGCACTCAATTATCTCCTGCAGCTCATCCTGCATGCCAGGGGTCTGGAAGAGGTCCTCCTGCCAGACAGAAGTAGAGTATCACACGAGTTAGGAAAGGATGGGGTACATCCTGGATAGCATGCAGAACAATCCAGGCCCGAGGTGCATAATGTGAAGTCAAGGAATGCAACAATGGAGAGAAGAAGAGTTTGGATTTGACATCCAGCTTTATCACTACCCGAAGGAGTCTCAAAGCGACAAACATTCTCCTTTCCCTTCCTCTCCCACAACAAATACTCTGTGAGGTAATTGGGGCTGAGAGATTTCAAAGACTAGCCCAAGGTCACCCAGCAGCTGCATGTGGAGGAGCGGAGACACGAACCCGGTTCCCGGGGTTACGAGACTACCGCTCTTAACCACACTGGCTCTCCCATCACCAAGAAGCCCATCACCAAGGCCTGAGAATTTTATCCCGCCTGATTTCCACAGTAGCATTCCTACTACCCTTCTCATGATTTTGGGCAATGGGAGAGTGAAATCATTCCCTGCTTCTTCTAGTGGTGAGTCTCAGAGGACCGCTTTACTAGGGATAGACAGACAATGGTTGTGAACACTTGGGTTTTTCTGAGTTGCTCTAAGGAATACTGTATGCTGGATGTCCCACCCGCTGCCGCTCCACCAAGGTGCCACTATACTCACCGCAGTAGTTTGTAAGAGTGAGTTGGTAGCTAAGATATAAATAAATTGTGATGTTTGGGACCTGCACACCCCAAAACTGGTACTGGTTCCAGCCAACACCCTGGTACAGTCCCCCTCAGCTCACCTGGTGGCAGGCATTCTTGAAGAGGTGGTCCACCAAGAGCCATATCTCCTTGGGTATGTGCAAAGGCCGCTCAGTGGAGTCATCACCATCCTGGGGTACTATATCCAGAAACTGCTTCTCCTGGAGGTCCAATGACAAGCGAGACTGGCATGAGAGACTGACAGAATGTGTGCCTGTATGCATTCTTTCCTTGCTCCAGCTGGGTGGACAAGTCTTGCCCTCTCAGGCCACAACTAGGGCTGGGCGATATCTGGCTTTCAATGTTGTAATATATCACTAGCTAAACATTGCAATATACCAATGTATCAGGATGTCTGAAATAAGGATGGGGCTATATAGAGGCATTGGCTGGCTTCACGGTTTTGTGATTTTTGCTGGCACCTGCTCTCTTGGTGATTTGCTGCCCCCTGCAGGCTTCACGGTTTCCCCCGAATTGTGATTTTTGCTGGCGCCTGCTCTCTTGGTGATTTGCTGCCCCCTGCAGGAGGGCAGGGGAAAGCAGAGCCAGCAGAGTTAACAGGGGCTGCAGGAATCTAGAGAAGCATTGTCTGGCTTCACAGTTTCCACCCACATTGTGTTTTTTTGCATAGCACACACACACATCATGATTCACAATATATTGCCATGTCAGAAATTATGAAACCAGTATCACTATATAGACTTCAAGCCGATTTGAAAATATATATATATTGACATATCACCCGACCCTAGCCACAATAAGCATCTCAAGTGGGAAAACAAAAAACAAATTTCTTGCACCCCAAATCCAAGCTCCCTCTTCCCCTATTAATATGCAGCTTGTAATCTTCCCACTCCGGATGTGCAGTTCACCCAGAAGCTTAGTAAATATGCAGCTGTGGACATGCGGTTTGGCTAACATTTTATTTTAATTTTTGTAACCTGTTCCTGGGACCTTAGGGTGAAGGGCAGGAAATAAGTAACAAAAACAGCAGCAGAACATGGATGGGCCTTCATAGGTTGATGGGCTGCAGCCCCAGCCAGCATAATGAGACGATGGGGTCACATGTTCACCACCCCTTATCTAGAGCACGTTGCAGAGGCAGTGGTGGAGACTGAACAACAGCTGGAGCCTGAGCTCATTACTTTGTATGGACAATGCAGCACACAGCAGCTGCTGAAAAATACCTCCTGCCTCCTTCCTTTCCAGAGATGTTCAGGGTGGTTAGTTTTATCTCAAGCTACCGCAAGGATCTGGAGATCACGCTAGGGGTGGCCAAATTCTGTACGACTGCCATAAAACTTAGGGAACAAGCTGTACTACCAAAATGATTAAGGTTTTAAATGACAATTTTAGTTAATATTTTAGTGATCAAGATTTAATGTATATTTTTAACTGCTGCTATATCTGAAATGTCTCTGTTATACCCAATTGCAATTCAATGTATTCCTGCTGTGTTTTATGATTTTCCTGATATTGTAAGTGAGCCGGAACTGGTCTGTGACCGTAATAATAAAATTCAAGCTACCACGTTCAAGAGAAAGAGAAAGAGAGGAGAGGGGAGCAAGAGAGCTTTAGGAGCAAGCAGCCCGTCCCTAAAAGGAGTCGGCAAGGATGAAGAATTTGATCCCAACTCCACTTCCTCTCATCCCCAGGGAAGCTGTTGATTAGGACCCAATTCATCCTCCCCACCAATACTCTCCGCCCCCATCTCTAGAGAGAGTGAGTGTGTATTAGTGTGGGGAATGACACATACTGTATCAGAGTCTTAGTGTAAGAGTAGCAGATACATGCTGAAGAACACAGGAGCCTTGCTGGGTTAGATCAGCATTTTGTTCCCACAGTGGCCAACCACATGCCCTTGGGAAGTCCATAGGGACACGGGGACAATAACACTCTGTCCATCATGTTCCCCAGAAACTGGTAATCAAAAGCATGTGGTTTATGATAATAGTGGCAATAAATAGCCCTGACCGGTAGCCACTGATAAACATATCCTCCATGATTCTAAATGTCTACAGCTGTCCAAATTGGCAGTCACCACTGTCTCCAAAGTGGCTATGATAATAGTATATCTGATTTCGAGAGGAGTGACATTTCCCTGAGCCACCCCAAAGCAGCCACAACTGCTTCCCAAATGCCACTGCTCAGGTGGTAAGAGTAAGCAAGAGTGGCATAGCCTGCGCAGCGGTTGCTCAGCACAGAGACAAGGAGAAAACTGGCTCTTGGGCCAGAGGGGGCTGGCGCCTGCATCATGAGACTGGGCTTTCTGCCTCCCGGGCTGCCAATCGCAAGCGGACCCAGAGTCAAGCAGAGCAAAATCAGTGATAGCAAATTCTGGTTTTGTCTCCATTCTCCTCTGCTGAGTTCTACAAGGGCCACACTGAGACTAGGGAAGAGAAGGAAGCAGATAGCTAGAGCCACCACCTGGACTGGATTTGAGTAAGAAGGCAGGCAGGTGAGGGTTGCCCGAGAGGAAAGTGAGGTTGGTGGGGTAGCGCCTGGTTTGCCACTGCATGGAGCACCTGCTGATCGTTGACAAGCGCCTTCCAGTACAGGCAACTCCATTTACGTGCATTCGAGGCACATGCACTCTGCTGCAAACCTGGAAGTGGCACTTGAAGGGGCAAAAATGCCCCCCCCCCAAGAGCACAAAAGCGGCAACAGCATGGCATGGAAACAGCATCTAGACTTCCTCCCAGGAGCCTTTGCACTGACCTTTGAGGCCTGTGGAGAGTTGGAGTTTGAGCAAGGAGTTTTGCAGGGAGTCTGGCAAGTGCTGCTGGTTTTTAAAAGGCTTTTAAAAGGGGTTTCAGGAGGTTTAGAGGGTGTTTGCAGGCTTTTCCAATGCCGTCCCCAATATACGCGATTTTATTACACCTCGGAACGCAACCCCCGTGTAAATGGGGAGTTGCCTGTACCTGATTTGAGCCCGCTACAAGAACATCGAGAGAGATATCAAACCAACTGTTACCTTTTCTATGAAGCTGTCTTCTCCCTGAGATCAGAGGAGGAAGGCATGAGCAAAAGAAAAGTGGAAAAAAGACAACAAAGTATGTTAATGACACAGGCCCTAAGAAGAGAAAGAAACAGCCCATTCGCTGAACAGTATCTGGGCAGATGGTAGGGAAATGCACATGGTTTAGTGGCCGTGCGAAAGGGCAGGTGGGAGGACAAGAACTTGGGATGACTCAGTCAACAGCAAACATGAACAGCACACAGGAAGTGAGTGACCAGCTACATGAATGAAGCGAAAGACCCCCACCACACACATTTCTGAGTGGAAGAGCAGCTGTTTTTCAAGCAGGCAAGCAGAGTGGGAAGGTTAGATATTTAGCAAATGAACCTGCCAGGTAAATCAACCCCTTTCCCTACCAGATCAATAAGTTTAGTGACGGGGACTTCACGAATCGGCTGCCTCATCCGGCACAAGGCTTCCAAGGAGGTCCCAAAGCAGCTTGGTAGGTAGCTCCCACTGATGGTGAGGAAATAGTCCTTGCCACGGTCAAGGTGAAGGACAAGGATATCCTCAATCTTATCCTCCCCTGAATTGAGAAGCGTCACAGAGTCCTTGCTGACGTACACATCCAGGGAAATGTCCAGAGTCTCATCTAAAATGGGAAGAGGTCAGGTAGATACAATCTTTGGAACAGCCAGGGTTGTTTGTTTGTTTGTTTGTAAATTAGATGTTAAGATAGTGAATAATTTAACAGAAGGACACAAGATGAGCCTGCTGGATCAGGCCGATGGCCCATCTAGTACAGCATCCTGTTCTCACAGGTTTATGTGGGAAATCTTAACTTCAAGAATTAGGAACAGAAGCTACTAAATTCCCACCCCCACCCCACTTTCCTCTCTATTCCTCCAAAGCAGCAGCTGCACAGAATATGGGGACAGGGTACTGGGGGGTAAGAGAAAGTGATCCCAACAAAAGAATATAAAAAGGGAAAGCATTTATTTGTCTCCTAAAGGATTTTTGTGCCCCCAATGTAACTTTCTTTTTTAGTTTACATTTCATCGAGTTTTAAAAAGTTTGGCTAGTTCTATATGTTCCCCAAGATATTTTAGTGCCTCCACAATGTAAAAATACGCAATTTTTTTAAAAAGTAATTTTCTGATGGACTGCTCTCACTAGTTCCCTGTGGTGCCAAAAGGTTTTTTGGGACCCTCCAGCATTTCTTTGCTCCAATTCATTTGTGCGTATGTGTGTGTGTTTAAAGCTGGTCACACTCACTTTCACACTTTGGGCTCACCTGCTTTGACGTGTGGCCCTTGGAGGCTTGAGCATGGGGCAATGTAGCCCACAAATGTTAAGCCTCCCCTGCTCTACCAAACTCCCAAGGTTTGAGGGAGGAGGGCTGGGAAGAGGAGGAGAAAAGGGGGGATGAAAAGGAAACGAAGGCCTTCCCTAGATGTCCCTTGGGGTCCCTTTCCAACTCTACAACTCTATGATTCCAGAGAGAGACTCACTGGGCTCCAAGTATCCCTCGTAGGGCTCAGCGCGAAGCCATGGCTTACAATACTGGCTGTCATTGAGTTTGGGGATGAAGGAGAAATGGAGGGTGACCTGCCCGTTGTTTGTGATCTGGAACTTCTCCTTCTGCAGCTGCCGGAACTTCACATTCTCAAACGAAAACTGCATAGCAAAATGGGGGGGAGGAAAGAGAGTGCTTGCCTTCAGCAGACGGCAAGGAAACGTGCTCCAGGGAGAAGTTTGTCCTTGGCCCCGGGTTCTCATTTAAGGGACTGCACATGCAACAGGTCCAAATGCCACCTCACAGTGGCTACGTTTGCTCTAGAGTGTCCACCTGGGGCTCTCCAGATATTGCTGCACTTGCAACTTCCCATCGCCACAGGCCATGTTGGCTGGGGATGATAGGAATTGTAGTCCAACATCTGGAGGGCAGCACACTGGATACCCCTGCAAGGAACAGGAAGAGGCTGCAGCTCGGTGGAAGGGCATCTGCCTTGCATGCAAAGGTCCCAGGTTCTATCCCCAGCTAGGGCTGGGAGAGATCCCCGGAAATCCTGGGGAACCGCTCCCTGACAGTGTAAACAAGACTGAGCTAGATGGGCCAAGGGCCTGGCATGATATAAAGCAGGCTTCTTTTTCCCCTGGTCTTTTTGCAGCAAACCCTCTTTAAGGGGTTGGAGAGGATCTTATTCGGCTTTACCTCCCTCCTGCTGAGCTCCAGTGAGGGCAGGAATTCGTTCTCCATCCTGTCCATCAAGCGAACAATATCCTCAAACACTTTCCGGTACCGTCGGTCATCCACAACCTTCACCTATAAGGGTGAGAGTGGGGGGGAAACAGAGCACACTTGTTGGGGCTGTGGACTCAAAAAAAGGGGGGGTATGTGCTAAGAGCAGAAATGCCTGATGCACCACCCTGTTCCCCAGCCCTGAAAGAGGCAAGTAACTCTGAGAACTTCCCCAGGGATGGCAGTAGCTGTAACTTCCAGACCCAATGGGTTGAAGCCAAATGCTCCAAGCCAAGTACCACAGAAGCTGCATTGCATGAATGGAGCCAACTGTTAAGGTGTACAGTTCAGCCCATGTGGTCTGCCATGCCTGCAGGAGCAGTGTGTACTCAGAACAGTGGAGAATGGAAGCATAGGGATTTAACAGAGCCAAGACCTGCCCACTCCTTGCACCAGAAGGCATTTGTCAAGGAGGAGCCCTGTGGTCAGGGCCTGCCCATATCTAAGGAGGTGCCACCTAGCAGGCAACTAAAAAACCTTAATAGACGATAGCCCTGGCCAGGGCAGGTGTTACCCCTATGAGGAAGAGGGAGCTGACGGGCTTGTGGTCGCTCGTTTTCAATTCCATGTGGCTTCGGTAGCTGAGTTGATTTACGCTGCCTCCTCTCCAGAGGATTCGGTCACACCATGCTGGCACACGGCACTTCCCACTGCAAGGAGACAGGAGAGACATTGGGACTACTGGACTGGCTGAGGCAACACACAAGGCTCACTCAGTCAAACTTTGGCTCCATACACGGTCTGTGATCTTGACTATGGTCAACAGCTGGAGATGATGGGACTTGGGAGTCCAGCTTCAGAAGGGGCAGACGTTGCAGGTGTGCAGGTATTTTGCCTCATGGAGAGAGTTTGTTAGGAAATCAAAAGCTGCCTTCTACCAGGTCAGAATGAATTTCTGACCTACCCCAGTTTTGATTCCTGTATTGCAGGGGGTTGGACTAGATGATCCTCATGATCCCTTCCAACTCCACAATCAATCTACTCTGGCTGGCAGCAGCTCTCTGTGGCCCAATCCTTTTTCAGGTGGAGGTGCCATAGAGTTTCAACTTGAGACTCTGCATACAAAGCCTATGGCACACCACTGAATTATGATCCCTCCCAAAAGCAATGGTCCCCGTTATTTTTGTTCAGACGCTATCTTTTCAGTGATCCAAGCTTCAGGAAATGTAAAAATACCCC